>NW_028173220.1:173115-270615 GCF_963971535.1 Notolepis coatsorum | reverse complement strand
TTTTCCAGTGTTTCCACTCCAGACGTCAAGCCGGCGCGTCATCGCTCCCTATTTTCCACGGGAGGATGGCATCTCTTCGCCCCGGTCCCCTGGGACCCCTGTGTTCTGCGCTGCCCGTCTGCAGCATCCGAGGAGGATCTCCATGCCAAGCCTGGAGTGGTGTTCCCACTCCAGACGTCAAGACGGCGCGCATCGCTCCCTATTTCCACGGGAGGATGGCGTCTCTTCGCCCCGGTCCCCTGGGACCCCTTTGTTCTGCGCTGCCCGTCTGCAGCACCCGAGGAGGAGGAAGAGGATCTCCGTGCCTGGAGTGGGACACCGCCTTCGCTCTCTAATTCTCTACGGGAGGTTGCCAGTGTTCCCACTCCAGACGTCAAGCCGGCGCGTCATCGCTCCCTATTTCCACGGGAGGATGGCGCCTCTTCCCCCCGGCCTCCGCTGTCGGGCCCCTGTCTCTGTACCAGGCCTCCGCCGTCGGGCCCCTGTCCCCGTGACAGGCCTCCGCCGTCGGGCCCCTGTCTCCGTGTCCGGCCCCCGCTGTCGGGCCCCTGTCTCCGTACCAGGCCTCCGCCGTCGGGCCCCTGTCCCCGTGACAGGCCTCTGCCGTCGGGCCCCTACCTCCGTGCCCGGCCTCCGCTGTCGGGCCCCTGTCTCCGTGCCCGGCCCCCGCCGTCGGGCCCCTGTCCCCTTGCCAGGCCTCCGCCATCGGAACCCTGTCCTCATCCCTGTAAGCAGCCCTGGCCCGTAGCCCTGGCCCTTAGCCCTGGCCCTTAGCCTTTGTCCCTGACACTTAGCCCTGTCCCTTAGCCTGTTCGCCTCTTAAAGGCACAGTGCCGCATTTTCCTTATTTCCTTGACTCTAGTGTTTTGTGTTCTCCCCTGTTCCCCTCTCCAGTGCCCCTGGTCCTGGTCCTTGACATTTAGCCCTGGCCCTGTCCCTTAGCCCTAGTCCCTTAGCCTGCTCGTGTAGCGTGATCGAATCTGCGTTGTGTCTGGTGTGAGGTGGACGTAGACACGGACAACGGTACTCAGTTGATGGTGTTTATTTCCTGTTAATGAACCACAAACAGCATACACACAACATGGCGTTATCGACCATCGTCACCGTGGTTTAGTCCACCTCTGCTCTCGTTCTCAGCAAGCACAAAGAGAGCGCGCGCGCACATTCAAAACAGCGCGCCGTCTACAGTTACAACTATTAAATACATGTAGCTCAGTACAAGTCAGCTTCAACAAAAACATATGAAACAATATGAAATGAAAGGCAGTGTGTAAACATTAATTAAACCAAAATACAAAAACAACGGTTCATACCTGTTAATGAACCACAAACAGCATACACACAACATGGCGTTATCGACCATCGTCACCGTGGTTTAGTCCACCTGGTATTGCCAAACAGAATACTGAGTTAGTACACGAACGTACTATGGCTGTTTTACACAGGGCGAATTAATGTCATTACACAACAGGGTATTTCAGTACCAAAACCAAAACATAAATCAGTTTTACAAGTTATACAAAGCAATTAAATCCAATATTAGGTAAACGAAAGCGCATACCTCTGCTCTCGTTCTCAGCAAGCACAAAGAGAGCGAGCGCCCCCACCGGCGTGTCTCTCGTCGACAAACCGGCTAAACCATTGTGTACTTTAGTTGAACGTATTTACAATACAACAAATATTCAATGGAAAGATATCCTATCTTCTCCAAACCCATTATAAAAGACCCAAAAGGGATTTCGTTTGGAGAATTGGTAACTCAATGTGAGGAAATTAATATAAACTAGTAACCAAGGCACCCCTCCAAAACTCTAGAGTGAGCTCGGTCCACTTTGTTCCTTCAAAGTAAGAGTGTTTCCATTTTGGCCCACTTATTTAAGATAAAAGATAACAATTTCTGTCCATGATTCTAGCATAACAACTTCACTCTGCTACATACTCCCCTACTGACTTATGCCAAATCATGGACAGTGTTCCCTTCAATCAACTCAACAGCGTAAGTATAAACCAAAGAAACAGAAAATAATAAAAAAATCACAATAAGTCAACGCGTCACGTGTAGCTCAGTGTATTCCCTTAATTCCAAACCTAGAAAATAGGTTGACCAGCTCAAAAGCTATCCGATGAAGGATCAGGAAAAATAAAGGGTAGCTAATCCCTCATCTAACCATAGGCAAACAAACATGCCATGTACATATTCATATCATGGAATACACCAAAACTACCAAATCATGTCTAATGCAATAGACAACCGTAACTACCAGTACGACTCAAAGAAAATCAAACAGCAAAATCAATGAAAGAAAAGAGAGAAAAAAAAATTCCAGTAATAAAAAGAATTACTAAAAAAAAAAACACAAAAAAATTTTTTGTCATCTTTTAAGATGACAGCAGAGTCCTGACTCTCTGTACAGCCATCGTCTGAATGAGCCTGTTAACTGGCCTGATTAGTCTCCCCCGCCTAGTGTAAACCCCTTGAGGTACCTCAACTACACTCGGTGTGACAGTGACAATGGCCGATTCAGGTTCACTCACTGGTACAAAAAGGATGCACTACAAGGGGCCTCCTCCGAAGCAATCATGTCTCCAGTAAATGATTCCACAGTTGTCGTGTCTGACGACTGATCACTATCCTGATAAACAATTACAGAGTATGACTCCTCTGATTCAACATCTGCATCTGATCCCTCCATCCAAAAGTGGCGTGGTTTCTTCAGTTTACACTCCTGCTCCTCACCATTATGTGACTCAAGTGTAATTCTATGATGTTGATCACTACTCATGCTCCCCACCTGCTCCTCTGCTGGCTCTGATACACCCCACCCTGTCATGGTATCTACTACCCCCTCCACACTGGACTCAGGAAGATGAGCAACCCACCGGGCAGTCCTCAGCTCATCCTCAACAGAATCATCTGTCATTTCCTCACTCGGAACAGTGCCAGGAATAGACACCTCAATCTCTGGCTCATCCCATGACGGCAGAGGCAGGAAATTGACGGGCATAATCAAGTTCCTATGAACAGTCTTAATCCTCCCTGTGACAGGATGACGGATACTGTATATATTCAGCCCACTGTTTTTACACACTACAGTATAGACGGCACTCTCCCAGCGGTCAGCTAGCTTTTTCTTGCCTCGCTCCCCCTTATTTGCCAGTAAGACCCGATTCCCCTTCTCTACCGCATGTCCCTTTAACTGTCTGTTATACACCTCAGCTTGCCTGGTCTGTTGCTTCTCAGCATGCTTTTGAGCAAGTGCCATTGCTTCCCTTAGATCCTTTCCCAGTGACTGGACATACTTATCCACATCCACCGTATCTCCGTCCAAAAGGACACTCTGAAACATGACATCGACAGGTAATCTTGGAGTGCGACCAAACATCAAAAAGAAGGGTGGGAGCCCTGTGGTCTCATGCACTGTGCAATTATAAGCAAACGTCAAAGTGTTCAACATCTGAGGCCATTTCACCTTGGAACGAGGTGGCAAAGCACGGATCATACTACCTAAAGTGCGGTTTAGACGTTCTACTTGTCCATTTCCCATAGGATGGTATGGCGTGGTATGGGATTTTTCAACCCCTGCCATCTGGAGCATTTCTGCTATGAGTGCACTCTCAAAATTAGCTCCTCTGTCGCTATGAATGCAGGCTGCAAAACCATAAACAGAAAAAAAGTTATTCCAGAGCACTCTGGCCACCGTCTTTGCAGTTTGATTGGGACACGGATAAGCACACGCTAGTTTGGTAAAATGGTCAGTTATAACAAGCACATCAATGGACTTATTATTGGCATCTTCAGCCGACCAAAAGTCAATACACACCAACTCCAGTGGTGCAGTGGTGACTATAGATACCAGCGGAGCCCTAGCCTCCGGCTCAGGTGCTTTGCTCAGTACACATCTCTTACAATGACTCACATATTCTTTGACATCCTTTTCCATGGAGTCCCAATAGAAACGTTGTCTAGTGAGCCACAATGTGCGCTGCTGGCCCTGGTGCCCAGCCTCATCATGTACCCCTTTCAGCACCTGTCCTTTCAGAGCGCTCGGTACAACATATTGAAAGACCTTCTTCTTACTCACAACATGTTTTGAAACACGGTACAACACTCCGTCCTAATTTTGTTGTGAGTTTTCCCCACTGTCTCAGTGTGCGGTTTGTTTCTTTCGACTCATGAACTCTCTCTCTTCGAGATGGGCGGCGGCCTCTATCTACAAAGAATTTGACTCTACCAGTGACAGGGTCCTGGCACTGTTTGTCGTACAATTCCTCATGAGTGAGGACAGGCAATGGGCTCTGTCCCATGGACACCAACCTTTCTAGCTGCTGCACATGAGAGACTGCTCTCATAGCTGCGCCATCCTCCCAACAGCGATGTGTGTGGAGTACAGCTGATACCTCTTCACGAGATATGCTCCCACTGTCACTACCCACCTCACCACTGGCCTCAAGGGAACTCTGAGTGGACAATCCTAGGCCCTTCCTCCTCACCTCTGGTTCCTCACAGGTAAGACGGAACATGTTCTGCACGTCATCCACCTCCAAACCTCTAGCCTCCCTCAACAAGACATCATACGAGGTCCATGTCAGCCTGTGCATCACCCTAGGCTTAGCAAACGGCTCCCTGCTCAGTGCATCAGCTACTGTATTTTTAGGCCCAGGGATGTACTGAATGTCAAAATCAAAAGGTGCCAGCTTAGCCACCCATCTCTGCTCGCATGCATCGAGTTTTGGCTTTGTGAGGATGTACTTAAGTGGATTATTATCTGTCCACACTGTAAATTTATGTCCTCGCAGCCAATGGCTAAACTTGTCGTGTATAGCCCATTTCATGGCGAGAAACTCAAGCCTATGAGCGGGATATTTAGACTGAGCATGATTCAAAGATTTACTAGCAAAAGCTATGGGCCTGGCTGTGCTACACCCTTCCTGCACTTGTGAAAGCACAGCTCCCAGTCCGCTAGTGGATGCATCTACAGACAATAAAAATGGCTGAGAAAAGTCAGGGTGAGCCAACAGAGTTTGTCCCACCAATGCGGCTTTTAACGCCTCAAAGGCCTCCCTACACTCCACAGTCCAGTCTGCTGCACTAAGCCTACGAAGGGGGGCAGCTCTCTTGCTTTTTACTTTGCCTCTCCGTGGCTTCTTCACACCTGTGGTCAACTGAAACAGTGGTCTTGCAACTACAGAGCAGTTCTCAATGTAATGCTGATAATACACCATCATTCCTAAAAATGACCGGATCTTATTGGCAGACGGGGTGACCCCATCCGACTCCATAATATCGCTCTCCGTCACACCCACTATCGCCTGCACCTTATCGGGGTCTGTGGCTATCCCCTCCCGAGAAACAATGTGTCCCAAAAACTTCAGTGACTTTCTCAGAAACTGACACTTAGATGGAGACAACTTCAGGTTGTGTTCTCGTAAACGCTGAAATACCATCTCCAGCCTCTGCAAGCTCTCTTCTTCCGACTTGCCAAAGACCAGAAGGTCATCTAAGTAACAAAGAAGACTCAGTGAGTTCTGATCACCAAAGATTGTGAGCATCATTCTCATGAACGTAGCCGGACTGTTACAAAGCCCCTGGGGCATACGGTTATATTCATGTAAACCGAGAGGAGAGGAGAACGCCGTGTATTTCTTATCATCCTCATGCAGTGGGACATTGTAATACCCGGATGTCAAATCCATAGAACTGAAAAAGGCATTGCCTCCCAACGCTGCAAGTACATCTGCTTGATGAGGTAATGGATGTGCATCTTTCACAGTACGAGCGTTTAACCACCTGAAATCTGTGCACAATCTCAATTCCCCATTATTTTTCCAACAAAGGACAAGGGGGGATGCATACTCGCTACTCGACTTCCTAATTATCTCCCTGTCCTCCATCTCGTTCAGAGTCTCTCTCAACTTTTGGTAATGGGCGGGGGAGAGCCTCCGGTAGGGTAACCGAAAGGGCCGATCGTCAGTCAGTCGGATACGGTGACAGAAGCCACCAGCCTCACCACAATCCAACCGGTGTCTAGAAAACACATCTTCATAGTTCTCAATCAGATCAGTCAGTCTATCTTTCCAGACTGGTGAGACCTGACAGTCATCAACTGATTGTTCTGGAGCCCTAGACTAGCCAGTCTATCGTTCCCCCTAGCTACATTGTTGCTATCACAACTCCTAGCTGTCAGACTGCCGTGAGAGCTGCCACTACTCACTCTACCGGCATTCTGGTGGACTGACGTGTCCGTATCATTGTCAAAATCTTCTAATGCAATGCATGGATATACGTCAGCCACTTTTGCATTTCTTCTCAAGGTGATAGCCTTGTTAGTCGGATTTATAATCTTGACAGGAAGCCACCCATCCCCCCAGAGAGGTGTAACTACCCTGCCAACTAGTATGTTACGGTGCACACAACGAGAGGCGCTGGGCTCAACGATAACAGTACTTCCCATAGACAGTTTTGTCTTGGGTGGGAGACGACCCCACACTACATGCTCACTCATCGGTTCAAGTGTTACGGCCTGTTTCAACTTGACTGTTCCCACTTTGTCAGGAATTTCCTCCCCCCTCCATCTCTCAAGATTGGCCATGAACCTGATAAACTGACTGTTTTCGTCCTGACATGGTGACTCAGCTTTTCCCAGTATGCGCCAGTAGGCCCCCGTGGATTTGAACTGCCTAATTAAGGGCTTCATCACATTGGTGCCTATAATGAGCTCATCTACCTGACCCTCCACTATCAATACTGGTACTATGTATTCAAAACCGTAAAGCTTAAGTTTCAGCTCACACGTTCCCACCGGGCTAGTTTGTTTCCCACCACACCCCACAAGAACAACATTGGTAGTCGATATTAGATCACCCGTCACTACTCCTGCCTCCCTCAGCCGAGGAACCACATCAGCGCGCAGAGAAGTAGCCATGGATCCACTATCTAACATCCCCTGTAACTCAACCTTGTCAATCTCCTGTCAATACGGTGGTGAAAAATAAACTGTCACTTTGGGATGTTCTGGTCACATTCTGCATAATTACTGTCTTGTCTTTGGGTGCCGCTTCACAAACAGACGTATATACAGACTGGATATCATCATTGCAATTGGAGGAAAAACCATAGGGGCCCACATTGTCCTCCTTTGAACGAGGGCCGGCTAGTTTTCCTGGGGAGGACCAGCCTGTCTCTGACCAGGGGGCTGTCTAGGAGTGGTCTGCCCACAATAGATACCAATATGCCCTGGACTCAGACACTTGAAACACAGCCTGTGCGTCCTGCAATGTGTCCTAGTATCGTGCTCCGAACTGCCACAAACCTGACATTCTTGAGAAGGTCTGGGGAACTGCCTATGGGGGCCATTTTGTACGTAAGGACCATTTTGTACAGACTGAGTGTTGTTGCCTAACGCCATTTCTAACACTCTCAGAACCCTATCCATTGTGTTATTCTCAGCTACAGGCGTCAGCTGCTCTAGCTCTGGACTACTGACAGCCACAGGGGACGCGCTTTGTTCGTGATTAACAACCACCCTCTCCTGTGATGACTCAATGGCGACCACTTGTTGTGTCAACCGACCTCAACTCGCTCTATGTTCTCTCAAATATTCATCCAAATGTCCCTGCACCTCACCTGCTGTCCACTCACGAGATGGCTTACTTTTGAACACTAAGGACAACTCCTTATCGGGGCAGTTACGGATGAACATGAGAACTAGATGCTTGCTCAGGCTAGTCTGAGATTCCCCCTTACTAAGAAGACACTGCTCTGTGGCTTCTGCTGCTTTGTTAAGCCTAATCCAATAGTCAAGAGGATTCTCGCTTGTATATGCTTTGACTGCATAAAAGTCAGCTAATGGGAGATCTGAGTGAATAATATCACCAAAATGTTGTCTCAAAATGCTAAAAATAACACCCACCTCACTGACAGTTGAGTTGCTACGCAGCCATACTTTGGTAACGTCCCGGGCCGTCCCCATTAGCTTGTTCATAACCTCCTCAACTTGTTCAGTTCCAGTACAGTTATTTTTCTTTCTGAGATACGTCCTCATGAGTTCCTCCCACTCAAAAACAGAACACTTATCTGTGCTGTCCCCTCTAAAATAGGGTGGGGCATTTGCATCTGAACGTAACACGAGATTCATTTTGGATGCATCAATCACAGTATTCCCACATTGGTCAGGTTGGAACGTCTGTTGGGGATTTTGAGAAGCTAATACAGGTGAAATCCCCGTGATTGTGTTCTGCATTAACGTCATTCTAATAGCTTCCCCTATTTCTGACCCAATGGATTTTATCAAATTGGCCATTTGACTGGGGGATGTTTCAACACTAGTGTTGTTAATTTCACCAGGTGAGGGAACAACCGGAGTGAAAAGTAACGATTGGGCATTTCTCTCTAAGTGACCCTCTGCACTCCTCCTTTCAGGACTAGAGGAACCTGAACCACCTGGACTCCCCGGAGTAGACTGCATAACCGGTGTGTAATCGAGAACCCCTCTCCCTCTCCCCACAGTCAAGTTCCCTGTAGGAGTGTTTCCTACATTCAAAGTCATTTTCAATATCAAATGGTACTTTTACCGTTTTACTCTTCAGTGTGTTTTAGGTAACACACTCGAAATCAATAAACTTGATTAGAGACTATCTTTTTCAAAAGGATTCAGTGCTCTCCAGCCTCCTCAGGAACAGACCTCAGGAACAGGCGGCGAATGCAGCGTCCCCGTGACCAGGTCGCGCCAGCAGCATCCACGCGTCTAGGCCGCACATGAAGCCTCCACGTCTCTCCAGCTACACCGGTGGTCGGCCTCTGCTGACCAGTTGATCCGGCTTGTCTCGGCACCAGTTGTAGCGTGATAGAATCTGCGTTGTGTCTGGTGTGAGGTGGACGTAGACACGGACAACGGTACTCAGTTGATGGTGTTTATTTCCTGTTAATGAACCACAAACAGCATACACACAACATGGCGTTATCGACCATCGTCACCGTGGTTTAGTCCACCTCTGCTCTCGTTCTCAGCAAGCACAAAGAGAGCGCGCGCGCACATTCAAAACAGCGCGCCGTCTACAGTTACAACTATTAAATACATGTAGCTCAGTACAAGTCAGCTTCAACAAAAACATATGAAACAATATGAAATGAAAGGCAGTGTGTAAACATTAATTAAACCAAAATACAAAAACAACGGTTCATACCTGTTAATGAACCACAAACAGCATACACACAACATGGCGTTATCGACCATCGTCACCGTGGTTTAGTCCACCTGGTATTGCCAAACAGAATACTGAGTTAGTACACGAACGTACTATGGCTGTTTTACACAGGGCGAATTAATGTCATTACACAACAGGGTATTTCAGTACCAAAACCAAAACATAAATCAGTTTTACAAGTTATACAAAGCAATTAAATCCAATATTAGGTAAACGAAAGCGCATACCTCTGCTCTCGTTCTCAGCAAGCACAAAGAGAGCGAGCGCCCCCACCGGCGTGTCTCTCGTCGACAAACCGGCTAAACCATTGTGTACTTTAGTTGAACGTATTTACAATACAACAAATATTCAATGGAAAGATATCCTATCTTCTCCAAACCCATTATAAAAGACCCAAAAGGGATTTCGTTTGGAGAATTGGTAACTCAATGTGAGGAAATTAATATAAACTAGTAACCAAGGCACCCCTCCAAAACTCTAGAGTGAGCTCGGTCCACTTTGTTCCTTCAAAGTAAGAGTGTTTCCATTTTGGCCCACTTATTTAAGATAAAAGATAACAATTTCTGTCCATGATTCTAGCATAACAACTTCACTCTGCTACATACTCCCCTACTGACTTATGCCAAATCATGGACAGTGTTCCCTTCAATCAACTCAACAGCGTAAGTATAAACCAAAGAAACAGAAAATAATAAAAAAATCACAATAAGTCAACGCGTCACGTGTAGCTCAGTGTATTCCCTTAATTCCAAACCTAGAAAATAGGTTGACCAGCTCAAAAGCTATCCGATGAAGGATCAGGAAAAATAAAGGGTAGCTAATCCCTCATCTAACCATAGGCAAACAAACATGCCATGTACATATTCATATCATGGAATACACCAAAACTACCAAATCATGTCTAATGCAATAGACAACCGTAACTACCAGTACGACTCAAAGAAAATCAAACAGCAAAATCAATGAAAGAAAAGAGAAAAAAAAAATTCCAGTAATAAAAAGAATTACTCAAAAAAAAAACACAAAAAAAAATTGTGTCATCTTTTAAGATGACAGCAGAGCCCTGCCTCTTTGTACAGCCATCGTCTGAATGAGCCTGTTAACTGGCCTGATTAGTCTCCCCCGCCTAGTGTAAACCCCTTGAGGTACCTCAACTACACTCGGTGTGACAGTGACAATGGCCGATTCAGGTTCACTCACTGGTACAAATAAGGATGCACTACAAGGGGCCTCCTCCGAAGCAATCATGTCTCCAGTAAATGATTCCACAGTTGTCGTGTCTGACGACTGATCACTATCCTGATAAACAATTACAGAGTATGACTCCTCTGATTCAACATCTGCATCTGATCCCTCCATCCAAAAGTGGCGTGGTTTCTTCAGTTTACACTCCTGCTCCTCACCATTATGTGACTCAAGTGTAATTCTATGATGTTGATTACTACTCATGCTCCCCACCTGCTCCTCTGCTGGCTCTGATACACCCCACCCTGTCATGGTATCTACTACCCCCTCCACACTGGACTCAGGAAGATGAGCAACCCACCGGGCAGTCCTCAGCTCATCCTCAACAGAATCATCTGTCATTTCCTCACTCGGAACAGTGCCAGGAATAGACACCTCAATCTCTGGCTCATCCCATGACGGCAGAGGCAGGAAATTGACGGGCATAATCAAGTTCCTATGAACAGTCTTAATCCTCCCTGTGACAGGATGACGGATACTGTATATATTCAGCCCACTGTTTTTACACACTACAGTATAGACGGCACTCTCCCAGCGGTCAGCTAGCTTTTTCTTGCCTCGCTCCCCCTTATTTGCCAGTAAGACCCGATCCCCCTTCTCTACCGCATGTCCCTTTAACTGTCTGTTATACACCTCAGCTTGCCTGGTCTGTTGCTTCTCAGCATGCTTTTGAGCAAGTGCCATTGCTTCCCTTAGATCCTTTCCCAGTGACTGGACATACTTATCCACATCCACCGTATCTCCGTCCAAAAGGACACTCTGAAACATGACATCGACAGGTAATCTTGGAGTGCGACCAAACATCAAAAAGAAGGGTGGGAGCCCTGTGGTCTCATGCACTGTGCAATTATAAGCAAACGTCAAAGTGTTCAACATCTGAGGCCATTTCACCTTGGAACGAGGTGGCAAAGCACGGATCATACTACCTAAAGTGCGGTTTAGACGTTCTACTTGTCCATTTCCCATAGGATGGTATGGCGTGGTATGGGATTTTTCAACCCCTGCCATCTGGAGCATTTCTGCTATGAGTGCACTCTCAAAATTAGCTCCTCTGTCGCTATGAATGCAGGCTGCAAAACCATAAACAGAAAAAAAGTTATTCCAGAGCACTCTGGCCACCGTCTTTGCAGTTTGATTGGGACACGGATAAGCACACGCTAGTTTGGTAAAATGGTCAGTTATAACAAGCACATCAATGGACTTATTATTGGCATCTTCAGCCGACCAAAAGTCAATACACACCAACTCCAGTGGTGCAGTGGTGACTATAGATACCAGCGGAGCCCTAGCCTCCGGCTCAGGTGCTTTGCTCAGTACACATCTCTTACAATGACTCACATATTCTTTGACATCCTTTTCCATGGAGTCCCAATAGAAACGTTGTCTAGTGAGCCACAATGTGCGCTGCTGGCCCTGGTGCCCAGCCTCATCATGTACCCCTTTCAGCACCTGTCCTTTCAGAGCGCTCGGTACAACATATTGAAAGACCTTCTTCTTACTCACAACATGTTTTGAAACACGGTACAACACTCCGTCCTAATTTTGTTGTGAGTTTTCCCCACTGTCTCAGTGTGCGGTTTGTTTCTTTCGACTCATGAACTCTCTCTCTTCGAGATGGGCGGCGGCCTCTATCTACAAAGAATTTGACTCTACCAGTGACAGGGTCCTGGCACTGTTTGTCGTACAATTCCTCATGAGTGAGGACAGGCAATGGGCTCTGTCCCATGGACACCAACCTTTCTAGCTGCTGCACATGAGAGACTGCTCTCATAGCTGCGCCATCCTCCCAACAGCGATGTGTGTGGAGTACAGCTGATACCTCTTCACGAGATATGCTCCCACTGTCACTACCCACCTCACCACTGGCCTCAAGGGAACTCTGAGTGGACAATCCTAGGCCCTTCCTCCTCACCTCTGGTTCCTCACAGGTAAGACGGAACATGTTCTGCACGTCATCCACCTCCAAACCTCTAGCCTCCCTCAACAAGACATCATACGAGGTCCATGTCAGCCTGTGCATCACCCTAGGCTTAGCAAACGGCTCCCTGCTCAGTGCATCA
Source organism: Notolepis coatsorum (assembly GCF_963971535.1). Taxonomy (NCBI): domain Eukaryota; kingdom Metazoa; phylum Chordata; class Actinopteri; order Aulopiformes; family Paralepididae; genus Notolepis; species Notolepis coatsorum. The sequence goes on along the minus strand of NW_028173220.1, from coordinate 258,106 downwards.
GCTACTGTATTTTTAGGCCCAGGGATGTACTGAATGTCAAAATCAAAAGGTGCCAGCTTAGCCACCCATCTCTGCTCGCATGCATCGAGTTTTGGCTTTGTGAGGATGTACTTAAGTGGATTATTATCTGTCCACACTGTAAATTTATGTCCTCGCAGCCAATGGCTAAACTTGTCGTGTATAGCCCATTTCATGGCGAGAAACTCAAGCCTATGAGCGGGATATTTAGACTGAGCATGATTCAAAGATTTACTAGCAAAAGCTATGGGCCTGGCTGTGCTACACCCTTCCTGCACTTGTGAAAGCACAGCTCCCAGTCCGCTAGTGGATGCATCTACAGACAATAAAAATGGCTGAGAAAAGTCAGGGTGAGCCAACAGAGTTTGTCCCACCAATGCGGCTTTTAACGCCTCAAAGGCCTCCCTACACTCCACAGTCCAGTCTGCTGCACTAAGCCTACGAAGGGGGGCAGCTCTCTTGCTTTTTACTTTGCCTCTCCGTGGCTTCTTCACACCCGTGGTCAACTGAAACAGTGGTCTTGCAACTACAGAGCAGTTCTCAATGTAATGCTGATAATACACCATCATTCCTAAAAATGACCGGATCTTATTGGCAGACGGGGTGACCCCATCCGACTCCATAATATCGCTCTCCGTCACACCCACTATCGCCTGCACCTTATCGGGGTCTGTGGCTATCCCCTCCCGAGAAACAATGTGTCCCAAAAACTTCAGTGACTTTCTCAGAAACTGACACTTAGATGGAGACAACTTCAGGTTGTGTTCTCGTAAACGCTGAAATACCATCTCCAGCCTCTGCAAGCTCTCTTCTTCCGACTTGCCAAAGACCAGAAGGTCATCTAAGTAACAAAGAAGACTCAGTGAGTTCTGATCACCAAAGATTGTGAGCATCATTCTCATGAACGTAGCCGGACTGTTACAAAGCCCCTGGGGCATACGGTTATATTCATGTAAACCGAGAGGAGAGGAGAACGCCGTGTATTTCTTATCATCCTCATGCAGTGGGACATTGTAATACCCGGATGTCAAATCCATAGAACTGAAAAAGGCATTGCCTCCCAACGCTGCAAGTACATCTGCTTGATGAGGTAATGGATGTGCATCTTTCACAGTACGAGCGTTTAACCACCTGAAATCTGTGCACAATCTCAATTCCCCATTATTTTTCCAACAAAGGACAAGGGGGGATGCATACTCGCTACTCGACTTCCTAATTATCTCCCTGTCCTCCATCTCGTTCAGAGTCTCTCTCAACTTTTGGTAATGGGCGGGGGAGAGCCTCCGGTAGGGTAACCGAAAGGGCCGATCGTCAGTCAGTCGGATACGGTGACAGAAGCCACCAGCCTCACCACAATCCAACCGGTGTCTAGAAAACACATCTTCATAGTTCTCAATCAGATCAGTCAGTCTATCTTTCCAGACTGGTGAGACCTGACAGTCATCAACTGACAGGTTCTGGAGCCCTAGACTAGCCAGTCTATCGTTCCCCCTAGCTACATTGTTGCTATCACAACTCCTAGCTGTCAGACTGCCGTGAGAGCTGCCACTACTCACTCTACCGGCATTCTGGTGGACTGACGTGTCCGTATCATTGTCAAAATCTTCTAATGCAATGCATGGATATACGTCAGCCACTTTTGCATTTCTTCTCAAGGTGATAGCCTTGTTAGTCGGATTTATAATCTTGACAGGAAGCCACCCATCCCCCCAGAGAGGTGTAACTACCCTGCCAACTAGTATGTTACGGTGCACACAACGAGAGGCGCTGGGCTCAACGATAACAGTACTTCCCATAGACAGTTTTGTCTTGGGTGGGAGACGACCCCACACTACATGCTCACTCATCGGTTCAAGTGTTACGGCCTGTTTCAACTTGACTGTTCCCACTTTGTCAGGAATTTCCTCCCCCCTCCATCTCTCAAGATTGGCCATGAACCTGATAAACTGACTGTTTTCGTCCTGACATGGTGACTCAGCTTTTCCCAGTATGCGCCAGTAGGCCCCCGTGGATTTGAACTGCCTAATTAAGGGCTTCATCACATTGGTGCCTATAATGAGCTCATCTACCTGACCCTCCACTATCAATACTGGTACTATGTATTCAAAACCGTAAAGCTTAAGTTTCAGCTCACACGTTCCCACCGGGCTAGTTTGTTTCCCACCACACCCCACAAGAACAACATTGGTAGTCGATATTAGATCACCCGTCACTACTCCTGCCTCCCTCAGCCGAGGAACCACATCAGCGCGCAGAGAAGTAGCCATGGATCCACTATCTAACATCCCCTGTAACTCAACCTTGTCAATCTCCTGTCAATACGGTGGTGAAAAATAAACTGTCACTTTGGGATGTTCTGGTCACATTCTGCATAATTACTGTCTTGTCTTTGGGTGCCGCTTCACAAACAGACGTATATACAGACTGGATATCATCATTGCAATTGGAGGAAAAACCATAGGGGCCCACATTGTCCTCCTTTGAACGAGGGCCGGCTAGTTTTCCTGGGGAGGACCAGCCTGTCTCTGACCAGGGGGCTGTCTAGGAGTGGTCTGCCCACAATAGATACCAATATGCCCTGGACTCAGACACTTGAAACACAGCCTGTGCGTCCTGCAATGTGTCCTAGTATCGTGCTCCGAACTGCCACAAACCTGACATTCTTGAGAAGGTCTGGGGAACTGCCTATGGGGGCCATTTTGTACGTAAGGACCATTTTGTACAGACTGAGTGTTGTTGCCTAACGCCATTTCTAACACTCTCAGAACCCTATCCATTGTGTTATTCTCAGCTACAGGCGTCAGCTGCTCTAGCTCTGGACTACTGACAGCCACAGGGGACGCGCTTTGTTCGTGATTAACAACCACCCTCTCCTGTGATGACTCAATGGCGACCACTTGTTGTGTCAACCGACCTCAACTCGCTCTATGTTCTCTCAAATATTCATCCAAATGTCCCTGCACCTCACCTGCTGTCCACTCACGAGATGGCTTACTTTTGAACACTAAGGACAACTCCTTATCGGGGCAGTTACGGATGAACATGAGAACTAGATGCTTGCTCAGGCTAGTCTGAGATTCCCCCTTACTAAGAAGACACTGCTCTGTGGCTTCTGCTGCTTTGTTAAGCCTAATCCAATAGTCAAGAGGATTCTCGCTTGTATATGCTTTGACTGCATAAAAGTCAGCTAATGGGAGATCTGAGTGAATAATATCACCAAAATGTTGTCTCAAAATGCTAAAAATAACACCCACCTCACTGACAGTTGAGTTGCTACGCAGCCATACTTTGGTAACGTCCCGGGCCGTCCCCATTAGCTTGTTCATAACCTCCTCAACTTGTTCAGTTCCAGTACAGTTATTTTTCTTTCTGAGATACGTCCTCATGAGTTCCTCCCACTCAAAAACAGAACACTTATCTGTGCTGTCCCCTCTAAAATAGGGTGGGGCATTTGCATCTGAACGTAACACGAGATTCATTTTGGATGCATCAATCACAGTATTCCCACATTGGTCAGGTTGGAACGTCTGTTGGGGATTTTGAGAAGCTAATACAGGTGAAATCCCCGTGATTGTGTTCTGCATTAACGTCATTCTAATAGCTTCCCCTATTTCTGACCCAATGGATTTTATCAAATTGGCCATTTGACTGGGGGATGTTTCAACACTAGTGTTGTTAATTTCACCAGGTGAGGGAACAACCGGAGTGAAAAGTAACGATTGGGCATTTCTCTCTAAGTGACCCTCTGCACTCCTCCTTTCAGGACTAGAGGAACCTGAACCACCTGGACTCCCCGGAGTAGACTGCATAACCGGTGTGTAATCGAGAACCCCTCTCCCTCTCCCCACAGTCAAGTTCCCTGTAGGAGTGTTTCCTACATTCAAAGTCATTTTCAATATCAAATGGTACTTTTACCGTTTTACTCTTCAGTGTGTTTTAGGTAACACACTCGAAATCAATAAACTTGATTAGAGACTATCTTTTTCAAAAGGATTCAGTGCTCTCCAGCCTCCTCAGGAACAGACCTCAGGAACAGGCGGCGAATGCAGCGTCCCCGTGACCAGGTCGCGCCAGCAGCATCCACGCGTCTAGGCCGCACATGAAGCCTCCACGTCTCTCCAGCTACACCGGTGGTCGGCCTCTGCTGACCAGTTGATCCGGCTTGTCTCGGCACCAGTTGTAGCGTGATAGAATCTGCGTTGTGTCTGGTGTGAGGTGGACGTAGACACGGACAACGGTACTCAGTTGATGGTGTTTATTTCCTGTTAATGAACCACAAACAGCATACACACAACATGGCGTTATCGACCATCGTCACCGTGGTTTAGTCCACCTCTGCTCTCGTTCTCAGCAAGCACAAAGAGAGCGCGCGCGCACATTCAAAACAGCGCGCCGTCTACAGTTACAACTATTAAATACATGTAGCTCAGTACAAGTCAGCTTCAACAAAAACATATGAAACAATATGAAATGAAAGGCAGTGTGTAAACATTAATTAAACCAAAATACAAAAACAACGGTTCATACCTGTTAATGAACCACAAACAGCATACACACAACATGGCGTTATCGACCATCGTCACCGTGGTTTAGTCCACCTGGTATTGCCAAACAGAATACTGAGTTAGTACACGAACGTACTATGGCTGTTTTACACAGGGCGAATTAATGTCATTACACAACAGGGTATTTCAGTACCAAAACCAAAACATAAATCAGTTTTACAAGTTATACAAAGCAATTAAATCCAATATTAGGTAAACGAAAGCGCATACCTCTGCTCTCGTTCTCAGCAAGCACAAAGAGAGCGAGCGCCCCCACCGGCGTGTCTCTCGTCGACAAACCGGCTAAACCATTGTGTACTTTAGTTGAACGTATTTACAATACAACAAATATTCAATGGAAAGATATCCTATCTTCTCCAAACCCATTATAAAAGACCCAAAAGGGATTTTGTTTGGAGAATTGGTAACTCAATGTGAGGAAATTAATATAAACTAGTAACCAAGGCACCCCTCCAAAACTCTAGAGTGAGCTCGGTCCACTTTGTTCCTTCAAAGTAAGAGTGTTTCCATTTTGGCCCACTTATTTAAGATAAAAGATAACAATTTCTGTCCATGATTCTAGCATAACAACTTCACTCTGCTACACTCGCCTCTTAAAGGCACAGTGCCGCATTTTCCTTATTTCCTTGACTCTAGTGTTTTGTGTTCTCCCATAAAGGGACTGTTCCGCCTTTTGTTCTATAATAAAGATTTGCCCTGTTTTGGCTTACTCTCATACCTGTCTTATGTTGTGCGATTGGGGTCGGTTCAAACCATAACACTTTGTTTGCATCAGAGTTTATTCTGAGGTCACTGATTATTTTAGTAAGAGCAGTTTCAGTGCTATGGTGCGTTCTGAAGCCTGATTGAAATTCCTCCATGATGTTGTTTTCTTTGAGAAAGGAGTTTATTTGTATTGAGAATTTTTTTTCAAGTATCTTGCTGATGAATGGGAAGTTGGATATTGGCCTATAGTTGGTCAGTACATTACTGTCTAGTTTGGGTTTATTTAGTAAGGGTCTTACGACAGCTGTTTTGAATGTATCTGGGAAAATACCTGTCAGAAGCGATGTATTTATAATATTTAGGACATGACTTGCAATACTCTCGAATATTCGCTTAAAAATGCTGTGGGTTTAGGGTCAATACAGGAAGTGGAGGAGTTACATTCCATGACAGTTTTGTAAAGCTCAGTTGATGTAATGCAAGCACATTTTCCTATGGTTACTTTTTCACAGGGTTTGCTGATGGTGTCCATGTTTGTTTCAGGACTAATGCTGGCTCTAATTGAAGTTATTTTGTTATTGAAGAATAATGCTAGTTCTTCACATTTTGATGCAGATGACTGTGGAGGGGTGGGGTGGGGGCAGTGTTGAGTAGCTGGTCGATGGCTGAGAATAATATTCTAGAGTTTCCAACATTCTCTGTGATAATCTTAGAAAAATAGTCCTTTCTTAGGGTGGCTAAGTGGCGCAGTGGGCAAGGCGCTTGCCACTAACGCAGGAAACGCTGGTTAATATAGGTAATTCGATTACTGATACTTTATCAATGTTCAGCCTTGTTGTCATCACTAAGTCCAGGGTGTTACCATGTTGGTGAGTGGGTTCATTTACATGTTGTATTAGCTCAAAGCTGTCCAGTAGGTTGGTAAGCTCAATAGCTTTGGGGTCGTTCTTCTTATTTATATGAATATTCAGATCTCCATGTATGATTAATCTTTCACATCTAAGGATACTGACTGAGATTAGCTCTGAGAATTCCTGCAGAAATATTGAGGAGTATTTTGGTACAATGTGATGATGAGCAAAGACAGTTCAGCTTTGAGCTCAATAGCAAGATATTCAAATGATGTAAATGCACCCATGTCAATGTCATTACATACAAACGATGTAGATAAAATAGCGGCAAGCCCTCCCCCTTTTCTATTTTGTCTGACCGTTTGATAATACTTATAATTTGGAGGGCAGGCTTCTATCAGCGTTGTCGCACCATAGAGAGAGAGATGGACAGAGAGAGAGAGAGACGGAGAGAGAGGGACGGAGAGACACACACACACACACACACACACACACACACACACACACACACACACACACACACACACACACACACACACACACACACACACACACACACACACACACACACACACACACACACACACACACACACACACACACACACACACACACACACACACACACACACACACACACACACACACAAAAAACATTATGAGTAGAAGAACACTTAACTCATATGATTCCAAAATGAACCCATTACAGCCTGAAAAGAGAGAGAGAGAGAGCGAGAGAGAGAGAGAGAGAGAGAGATAGAGAGAATGTCAATATGAATGCATGTGTATGCTTGTGTCAGTGTGTGTGTGTGTGTGTGTGTGTGTGTGGTTATTTTAATGTAGGATTTATTGGTCATTACAGTTCATTTTGCTCCTGGCTTGACATTTTATTAGGACAAATACAGGCTTTTCTGTGTGTGTGTGTGTGTGTGTGTGTGTGTGTGTGTGTGTATGGGTGTGTGTGTGTGTGTGGGTGTGTGTGTGTATGTGTGTTTGTGCACTTGTGTATCAAGGATGCATGAATGAATGTGCACGTGTGAGTCTGTGTGCCTATGTGTGCATGTCCATAAATATGTAATATTATGTAATAAATGTGTCTGTAGGTGTGAGAGATATTGTATTTAGGACAAATTACCCCTTTGGGAGCAAGACTGTGATCTCTAGGACCAGGAAGAAGAGGGAGAGAGAGAGAGAGAGAGAGAGAGAGAGAGAGAGAGAGAGAGAGAGAGAGAGAGAGAGAGAGAGAGAGAGAGACACATGTAACCTACACTGTAGCACTCAACACTTTGATGAACATTGGGCCTCATTCAACAATAAGAAAATAAGAAAAGCCACCGCCACATTCATCAAGCCGTTCTTAACGTCCAAATTTGTGCTTACCCAGGTGATTTGCATGATGAATCCCACTCATTCTTAAACTGAAATGCGCATTCGTGTGTAGTAGCTTTTAATAGAACATAGATCCTAAACCTCATTGTCCCATAGAAAAGGTCATAAGATTAAGCTTTGATTAGGAAAACAGCTGCCTGAGTAAGTCAACGCAAGAATCCTCTCAACAGGTTGTGTCCCGGGCCACTTAAAATAGCCGGCTGTAAAAACTAAAAGAAACTGTTTGAACAAGCCAACCTTCTTCCCCTTTGGGAGTGATTGAACAATAGAACCACCTGGTTCCTAGGGTGGGACAGGAAGGATTTCAGATAAGTCCTAGCGAACACAATGAGGTGATGAGGTTAAAAGGGTCAAAGCGCCCATGAAGTGTTATCAGCTGTTTTACGGCCTGGGGGACACAAGGACATGCAACTGTTAACTTATGTGTGTTTACTGAGGTAGAATGTTTATCATCAATGTGAGACTATTAGGCTGGAGCTTGGTAAATCATGGAGGAACATATTATTAATGAATGCTAAAAGTTTAACTGTATAAAAGAAATTGATGGAAGTTAAAATGAATGATTAGGCCTGTTAGCTTCACTGAAAGTCAGCAGACTTTGTGTTACAGACTTAAATCCCCTGCAAAATAAGACTAGTTTCACTTAAGGTGTAATTAGGCTTAAATGGTAACAGAATGTGTTCAAGTATGATATCTCTGTGTTTATGTAATCAATTGAAATTCAAATGTATATAGTATGAGATCAATATCCCAAGTATTAAGTTGTTAGAAGGTGTTTGTTCTTGGACTGGAGAACAGAGGAAGGTTCAGTTGGCTGTAAAGCAGCCAACCCCCAATTTCACATTTAAACTTAGTAGGCCTGGGATTGGAGGAAAACATTTTGATGATGTCACTATGATGACGTCACTCAGAGACTATAAGAGGGGGTGTGGTGACGATGTCGAAAAAATCTCTGAAAACCAAACCACCGAAGGAACCACACCCATCTCTTCACACAGCGACGATGACGGCGGAAGCAGAGGAGCAGAACCAAGAACATTTTGGAGGGAGAATAGACTTCTTTGTTCATCAGCCAGAGAACAAAGCCATCAACAACTTATCAAACTACCATTATTTAATCTGTTTGCTTAGTAAGGACGAGCGGCATAGTGCTCCGGTACCTTGAATCTTTTATAGTATACACTGTTCTTTATTGTAATTTGTATACACTCTTAACTTTTAATTAAACCAGATGCTGGTAACTACCTTCTCCTCCTCCTTTCTCCTGCTGTACCGCTGGTCGTCATAACAAAGACCTCCAGTCTTTGTTTAAAGTACTTTCCAGGGCTTTAAAGGTTTTAAACACAACGTGGAGCAGATTAGATATTAGGTTCTGATTTATATCAGAACAATAAGCTCAGGAAAGTACTACATTTTGGTGCTGTGACCCTAGAACAAGAAGCGGCTGTGAATTGAGAAATTTTTTTTCTTCATTTTTCAAACTCAACAACAACAACGACGACCGGAGCTGCGTCAGCTTCGATCCTGAGAATTAGGTGAGTGATGACGGAAAATAGGTCGCTCAGTTCGAACATGGGGGTTGAAAAGTTAAAACCTCATATAGGAATGAATATGTAGGCGTTGGGGGGGCATAACTACTGTATCATAGTGCGGGTCGAGGCGTCGGACTACATCTAGTTGGAAGGTTCATTGAATCGTGGACCCGGTAAACTGTTGTTGGCAAGTATCGACAGGGCGTTTTCTGGGGAATGGGACCTGAACATTTACCTCAGAACCGGACGCAGCGTAGTTTGCAATTTTTTTACGGGTCGGGACAATGGGTGAGTTGTGTGTCTATGCGGGCGAGATGGACCGGAGCCCGGCCTGGAACCGTAACTCAAACGGCAAAACGGCGGGGGGACTGATCCATCGGCGGAACATAGGGTCGTTAATGCACTAATTTACCATTGTTTGGATCATGTAAATCAGAAGATGTGAGTACGGGGGCGATCGATGTGGTACAGGGGGCTTGTTATGGTTCACGAGAATTACCGTGAAAGTGATATGACGGGGGAGGCCTTTCTGGAGTTAGCGTAGGCCTTATTAATGTATTAATCCAGAGGCAGCCGTGACGTTTCAATTCGACGCATCGAGCTCTCTGCGTTTAATATCGGCAGACTAAATGAAGATTATGCCCAAATTGGTGTGATCGAGGGATCAAGACGAAAGGATTGTCTACAAATGGAGATTTGTGGATTACAGAAAACCCTTAGTCGGGGCGATCCGTTTTTAGTGCGTTTAAACTCTAGATCATATTACGACACGTCCGTCGTGATAATTGGCGAACAATAGTACTTAAGAACAATGCGGTTCAAAGTAACTGGTTGTGAACTTAAACATTCAGTATAGTTAAAGTGTACGATTGCACTTGGTCTCGTTTTTAATAGTCGCGCGGAGGTTATTGAATAAAGTGAAACGAAATGTGAAAACTGCCGCGCGGATGTTCTAGTAACAATAGTATGTAAATCTGAATGGATGTTTGTGTTTTTATTTGTGGTTAGGAGTGGCAGTAATATGTATGTTTGAATGATGGCTATGGTTAGGAATGATTGATGAAACGTATGTGTTTATTGTTGTATTATTATGAAATTTAAATGACCAAACAGCCGTGGGGAAATGTAATAGTATAACGCCGGTTTTTCGAGGGCCGTTGGAACGCGGCAGCGGTTAGCTGCTGCGTTAGCCTGGGGGCGACCGGAGGATGCTAGTGACGAAGCGGCGTAGTTTCGAATGTATAAAGTCGATCGGTAGTGTCATGGGATTACGGGGATGTGTAAGGCACTTTAAAATTCGACGCGGATAAAGTAGTTGTTTAATGTTTTAAGGGATCGGGATGGAATGAAATGTTGACCCGGAAGTCGTCCTGAGCACCGCGGAAGTGAAGGCGGCGGGGTCAAGCTAGTGTTTTGTGAGAGCCTGTGTGATGTAATGTTTTTATTTTTTTGATTAAATCTCTACACTGGCGTTTTGAGAGGATTAGGGTTCTGTTGTGGGGAGAGTGATGTTGTGTTAACATTGCGAGGAGTCGGCCCGCGCGGCGAAACGGGACGATGGGCCGTTGGGGAACGATATTATGGTGTCGTGGGTGAAGCTAAGCTAATGCTAACTAGCCGCGCTAACGGCTAAGCGGTCGCCGGTTGTGACGTCATAAGGGTGCGTGGAGCGAAGGACGGACTGGCGGCCTGCGCTGGGTTAAAGCTAACGAAGCTAATATGCTAAGCTAACTGTGCTAACGACATAGCGTGACGAGACTCTCGGGATATCTCGCGATGAGGCGGCCATCTTGAGTAGGGGCGCCGGGCGTCCATTGTTGAGGGGAAGGTGGAGTTTATTTAGGAATGCGGTAGGGGGCAGCAGAGGACATGGTGAGTTTCCATTCAAAACTGTTTTTGGGTTCTGTATACAGAACGATTTCATTTAGAAGTTGGTTTAATAATAGGGTTAGATTGTTATGCTTTAATCTGGTGGTGGAATGTGGGGCCCAGGCCCCCCCTCCCCCTCGCTCTCTCTCCCTTTCCCCCCCCTCTCTCTCTCTCTCTTTCCCTCTCTCTCCCTCCCTCTCTCACCCCCCCCCTCTCTCTCTCTCTCACTCCCTCTCTCACTCCCTCTCTCTCCCTTTCCCCCCCTCTCTCTCTCTCCCTCCCTCTCTCTCCCTCCCTCTCTCACCCCCCCCCTCTCTCTCTCTCTCTCACTCCCTCTCTCTCCCTTTCCCCCCCCTCTCTCTCTCTCTCTCCCTCTCTCTCCCTCCCTCTCTCACCCCCCCCCCCCTCTCTCTCTCTCTCTCCCTCCCTCCCTATATTGTAATGAGGTGTTATATGGACGAGGAATCTCGCTCCTCCACCACCTCTCTTCCATTTTCTCTTCCCCCCTCGGCCCCCCTCGAAACGCTCTCTCTTTCTCTCCTAGTTTGGACCTATATATTGTTTGTTGTTTTCTTTATAGGTTTCAAACGCAGTGTATTGTTAGATTTATTGTTTATTGTTATTTACTGTGGGATTCAAAGGCGGTTTGTTAAGTTTTGGACTTGTTTATTGTATGTTGTTATTCTCTGTAGGTCCCAAATGCGGTTTTATTGTTATTTTTTGGGGATTTCTAGTGCTGGTAGTGGTATTGGCTGGCGTTGGGCGATGATGTCGTACTCAGTGGGCGGTGGGGCCGTACTCTCTGGCTCTCTCCAGGTCTCCGGCCGACTTCCGGTCTCTTGATTTAACGGAGAAGTAGAGCGCTGCTGACACGGGGCAACACGGTGGACTCCGTGTCAGTGTCTTTTGGGTTGCGTTCATGTTGGTGGGACCGTAAGTCAAAGTGTGCTTTGATTTTATGTTTGGGACTCTCTGCACAGATGGACCTGCGTGTGGGGGTCACTCTGCTCGGCTGCACCTGCGATGGCGGTGTTGGTAGACAGATCATCGTGGCTCGCTGTCTGCCTCCACGCATTGACGGGGATGCGCTATGTGTGCGACTCGTCGATGCTCGCTGCCACACTGCGCACATTTTTATTTTAACGGGGGTGCGGGGACTGCTAGACGTCGTGGTGGGGGTGATAGACAGATCGTCGTGGCTCGCTGTCTGCCACCGCGCATTAACGGGGATACACTATGCGTGCTCTCGTCAAAAGCTCGCTGCCACACGGCGCGCATTGAGTTATATTGTGTGTGGATATTTGGGTGAAGGTGGTTACGGTGGTTAATTTGTGTCGGAGGTGCTGTGTGTGTGCAGCAGTGGTTGAGAGTGGTATGTAATTTGGATATCCTTGAGTAGGAAGCCCGGGGTGTCGCGCTCCAGGTTTGCAAACTGGGGGGGGACACCGTGGGCTACAAGTCAGGCTGACCAGTGAGATGTCATTGATCTGCAGGGATTTCAATATGGGGGTAGTGTCGGCACCTGTGGTTTAATAAACAGGTTGTGCGACACTGTTCCAAAGGTACGAGAATTCAGTGACATGAGTCACTGAAAATTGATTTCTATTCTCGTGAGGAGTGGGTTTAACACCTAAGTGGTTAGGTGTTACGGGGGAATGTGTAGTAATTGTGTGCAAAATTATGTGTGAAATATGGGTATTACTGATATGTAAAATGTGATGTGAGCGGAATACATTTTTAGGCTTTCTTAGTAATAGAAATAAATAAAGTTACACATAGAAGGAAAGATTAGAATTAAATATACACATAGCCATTTGCAAAGAGCAATAAGAGTTAAAGTGCTTTTATTCACATGAATTATAAAAGTTAAAGTGATTTTAGTCACCTAAATTACCATATCCAGCACAGGTGTTTAGAAATGATAGGCTGTGAATAACAAATTTCTGATTGACCAACAGAAGGAAAAGACTGATGCGATATAGGGTTCCCCGGAGTTGTGTGAAGAAGGAGCATGACAACGGGATTGGGAGATCCAGTTTTCCGATGGAGACAACTGAAAAACGATTAAGGCTGTGTCGTTAATAATTCAAAAGAAAATTGCACAAATGCTCTCTTAAGTGATAGTAGTATAGAAGAAGCCCGACATTCCATGCTTAAAGATAAATGATGGATTGTGAAAGGGAAATGCCACTGATAATTAAGTGTATGCTTTTTCTTTTCTCTCTTCACAGCTGCTCCAGGGCGGACAGGGCAGTGCTGACAATTCCGAAGTCCGAACAGGGGATCAAATTGACTTTGAAAGTCTGGGTATAGTATCACACACAGCGATTTATCAATTCCTGTTTGCACCAATATATTAGTGTGAGTGAGATTAACTCAAGTTTGTAAAGATAGTTTAAATACAGAGAAACTTGCTTTCCAAACGGTGGAATTTGAGTGTATGAGAGCACGTGTGAATGAGTAATATAGAGCGGATTCACTAACTTTGATAGGAGCAATTAGGAGCAAAAATAGGGTAACCAAAACTGGACAAATAGTCTAGTTCATTTAAGCCATAGTGGAATAAATAGAAGCAATATAAGAATGGCCAACGGTATTCAGGCCATTGGGGGGGGAATGCCGATCTTCTGCAGACATTTCATTGACCGAATTGAACAGTGACATTAACTTGATTGATTTGAATGTGACTGACTCCCCTCTTGAGACCAGTGTGACGGAGGGACTGGAAATAATGTCTTTAACTCCAACACAGGGGGGTCCTGCGCCAGAACAACAACAAAAGCCAAGGAAAAAATCTTGGCAGTCACGGGGACGAGGTGGAAACAAGAGAGGGGGTGCGAATGGATCCAAAGCACAGGCAATTGTGTGTTGGTTGTGCGGGAATCTCAGACATATTTCTCGAGACTGTGAGTGGGGCTATCTATCCAGAACAGGAGGCCCTCGATGGGGGAACAGGAGAGGTGGATACGGGCAAAACCAAGGTCGGTATCAAGTGCAGGGTCCACGGCCCGTAAGCTCCCCCTGTCCAGGACCCCCTCAGCACCAAAGCCAAGATGAGAGGCGGGGCCCAGCGATGGGAAGTCAAACCGCCAGTGCTGAGATGGGGGAAGAGGCGTCGTCCTATAGACAACAGAGAGCGTTTATAGCAGCGTTCGACCAACACGAGGCAGTTCATCGAGATCTGATGAAGACACAGCTGGAGATCGGTCAAGCCGCACACGAGACTCAGAGACTGGAACAAGAACTGGCGAGAAAGACTGCACTACTAGATAGTACAGCAATTGAGATCATGCTTCGGGCGTCGGAGTTAGGCCGCCTTGATCTAACAATGTCTTGTGCCCCGTCGCCTGGACAGATAGCGGGCCCCTCCCAACAACATGCTCAAGGAACTGTGACTGAACCAAATAGGTACGTGGCTTTCTCCTCAGAACAGGCTCAAGGGAACCATGGCGGTGATGGCAGACAGCAAGGACATGCTCTGGGCCCGATGACCCCAGGGCCATCCGATCACAGGCGGGCGGCCCACCGGGTCCCCCAACCGAGGGGACAAGGACAGGTTTGCTGGATCTGTGGACTGAAAGGTCATTTTCAAAGGTCATGTCTGCAGAGGCCACCGGCAGAATAAAAATATATGCTACTGATTAGAATGAAAGTAGAATAAATTGAATAAAAAAGAAAATATATGCTACTGATTAGAATGAAAGTAGAATAAATTGAATAAAAAAGAAAATATATGCTCCTGATTAGAATAAAAATAGAATAAAAAATAAATAGAGGGGTTAGGTGATTAGGTTATGAATGGAAGTTACTAAAATGGATGTGTGACTAATTGACAGATGCATGAACTAATCAGACTAACAAGAAAATCAAATCATGTTAAACAGTTAATATTAGGTATTCAATATTAGACAGTGTGATGGTGTGACACTGCGGAAGCTAGTGGTCAGTAGATTATCCATGCTTGGTCAACATTCAGATTGGTCAAAGGGTGGACTGCATGATTAAGAAATTAAAAAGACCCATAGTTGTTCCTAGGATTTTATAGTATTGATAGATGGATATTAACAGCTATGAGTAATAGATATAGGTGTTTATTTTTATTTCTGCAGAATTTCTCTTTTCTAGTGTGTTACGAGCAATTCCTGACTTAGGCCGGGAGCGTTCATTTTGTTTATTCATTTGATTTTTCCATTTTTGTTTCTTAGTTAATACGGGGGTGCATAAGCCCCTAGTTAATAGGTTAATTTTGTTTCTAAGAGTGAGTTGAAAAAAGGGATGCTCACAAGTTTGGTTTATTGTTTTCAAGTATTGTTTTGGGCATGTTTTTTCTTTGTTTGTTTTTGTTTCTTTTCTATATATTTTTTCTTAGGGTACCTGACAAGCTGGGAGTGATCTCGACACATCAGGAATGGGTATTATATGTCTATATAATGGACTGAGAACAAAGTGAATGGACATGAGCTGGTTCATGGATTTTTGTTCTCCGCCCATTAAAAATCCGGATCTAGGATCTGGGGGTGTGTCGTGATTGGTGAAAGTGTTGGGAAGCATGATTCTCTGTACATTAATAAGCTCAGTAGGTTTTGGTCAAATAGTCTTTGTGTAGGGTGTGGACATGTGCAATTGATAATTGGCTTGTGGGGGACTCTGTTGGCTTGGTAAAGGCTGACAGAGCATGTGGAAGATGTGTGTTTAAGGCGGACTGTGATTTGTTGCCATATATGTAGGACTACTGGGAGAGAGGGTGTGTCAGTACTGGCTGTCCAAGCCCGGAGGCAGCTGTCCAGGGACGAAGGTAATGATGTTTGAATGTTATTCCACATCAAAGGGTGGTGGGTTATACTGTTTTGACAGCATAATATAAAGAGAGCCATGTGAATTTTTCTGAATTTTTGAATATTAACGACCTAGAAGCCATGAAAGATATAGATAAATGATTTGGAAAAGAAATTTGTCAGAACTCAGACCAGTAAAGAGTGTCTGAGGGAGGAGAAATATGGATTCTCAATCAATTGTTGTGGTAGAAGTAACCTGCACTGTCCCGAAGCGATATATATTCACTGCAGGATACGAACAGGAGATTGGGGAATCGGCAGGCATCCGAGTGTGGTACGAGTCACAACACTGCAGGGCACCTAGAGATCCAGGAGAAGCCTAACTCTCAAGCGTGGAGAGTTCCGGCCAACGCAGTGACCGGGTCTTGAGGCTTCGGAGGGGAACGAGAGAGGCCAAACGACAGGCAACCTACGAGGAGACAGGCTGCTAGGCCTCAGCAACAACTCCGGCTGTCAACAGACAGTGTCAACAAGCGAAAGGGTGGAGCTGCTATCGCCCCTATCAACGACCAGGCGGAGGGGGGGAGAAGCAAACCTCTTCCACTAATCCGAGGGTCAACGGGGGTTGAGCAGCCAGCGATGACCCCTCACAGCTGTGACAGCGACACCCGAGGAAAGAGCTCCGGGTTCAACTGAACCAGCAATACAGCAGGGGGTCCTACCCCTATAGAGTACGAGGCATGAGGTCTCGACAGAAGACTAAGGAGGGGGCCAGGGCAATCTAGAAAACATTGACCCCCCCCTCCTCAATGCTACAAGTCAGAATTTGACATACAACAATGGAAACCAGTGGAAATTGATCCTGGTACGAAAAAGCGTGTCAAGGACTGCACACGGCACACAATAATTAAAATGGACTGCTAATAAAGATGTTTGAGTTTATAATTATACATAAGAAAGAGATTTAAAAAAAAGAATGTGGGGTTGATTTTTAGGATCCGAGTGTGGCAAACCGTATGTATTTTATATTTTATCCAAGTATGATTTAAAATGTCTTAATTCTTATCCAGGTAGTAGTAAGCAGAAGTTAAGATCTATGTTTGACATAATTAAGGATAGATAAACTATCCGAGTGTGGAAACTGTAGTAGCTTTTAATAGAACATAGATCCTAAACCTCATTGTCCCATAGAAAAGGTCATAAGATTAAGCTTTGATTAGGAAAACAGCTGCCTGAGTAAGTCAACGCAAGAATCCTCTCAACAGGTTGTGTCCCGGGCCACTTAAAATAGCCGGCTGTAAAAACTAAAAGAAACTGTTTGAACAAGCCAACCTTCTTCCCCTTCAGGAGTGATTGAACAATAGAACCACCTGGTTCCTAGGGTGGGACAGGAAGGATTTCAGATAAGTCCTAGCGAACACAATGAGGTGATGAGGTTAAAAGGGTCAAAGCGCCCATGAAGTGTTATCAGCTGTTTTACGGCCTGGGGGACACAAGGACATGCAACTGTTAACTTATGTGTGTTTACTGAGGTAGAATGTTTATCATCAATGTGAGACTATTAGGCTGGAGCTTGGTAAATCATGGAGGAACATATTATTAATGAATGCTAAAAGTATAAACTGTATAAAAGAAATTGATGGAAGTTAAAATGAATGATTAGGCCTGTTAGCTTCACTGAAAGTCAGCAGACTTTGTGTTACAGACTTAAATCCCCTGCAAAATAAGACTAGTTTCACTTAAGGTGTAATTAGGCTTAAATGGTAACAGAATGTGTTCAAGTATGATATCTCTGTGTTTATGTAATCAATTGAAATTCAAATGTATATAGTATGAGATCAATATCCCAAGTATTAAGTTGTTAGAAGGTGTTTGTTCTTGGACTGGAGAACAGAGGAAGCAGCCAACCCCCAATTTCACATTTAAACTTAGTAGGCCTGGGATTGGAGGAAAACATTTTGATGATGTCACTATGATGACGTCACTCAGAGACTATAAGAGGGGGTGTGGTGACGATGTCGAAAAAATCTCTGAAAACCAAACCACCGAAGGAACCACACCCATCTCTTCACACAGCGACGATGACGGCGGAAGCAGAGGAGCAGAACCAAGAACATTTTGGAGGGAGAATAGACTTCTTTGTTCATCAGCCAGAGAACAAAGCCATCAACAACTTATCAAACTACCATTATTTAATCTGTTTGCTTAGTAAGGACGAGCGGCATAGTGCTCCGGTACCTTGAATCTTTTATAGTATACACTGTTCTTTATTGTAATTTGTATACACTCTTAACTTTTAATTAAACCAGATGCTGGTAACTACCTTCTCCTCCTCCTTTCTCCTGCTGTACCGCTGGTCGTCATAACAAAGACCTCCAGTCTTTGTTTAAAGTACTTTCCAGGGCTTTAAAGGTTTTAAACACAACGTGGAGCAGATTAGATATTAGGTTCGGATTTATATCAGAACAATAAGCTCAGGAAAGTACTACACGCGCTAAACACATTTGCATACAGACACGCCCGCCATCTCCTTATAAGGCGAATGAGGCGTGTGTAAAACAGCCGTGGTTCGGCATCTCAGCGCTGTCTGATCCATTCAACAGGAAGCGATTTGCGACTGATCTCAAAATGACGGTCTCGCGACTCAGTGCATGTGTGTGTGTGTGTGTGTGTTCCTGTGGGTCGCTCATCGCATGTGTGTGTGTGTGTTAATCTGATGACAAATAAAGACTTATACTTGTACTTATACGTACTGTATAGTGCGAAATAAATCGTTCAGCAAAGTAGGCTTTGTCAATACTGAACTGCTAGCTGTGCGCTTGTCAAGAACCAATCGCGCAGTATATGTATATTCTGCTGATCCTATGCTCTCTCCTTTCAGAGAGAGATGACAGGTGACAGATCAGGTATTTATCTATAGGTTCGAAATACCGGATCTGTCACCTGTCATCTCTCTCTGAAATGTCCCTGTGCTAAAACCCCGAGCGCGCTCAGAACTTTAGGTGTGGAGCAGAGAAGAGAGGAGAGGAGAGGAGAGGAGAGGAGAGAGGAGAGGAGAGGAGAGGAGAGGAGGAGAGAGGAGAGGAGAGGAGAGGTGAGGAGAGGAGAGGAGAGGAGGAGAGAGGAGAGGAGAGGAGAGAAGAGAAGAGAAGAGATGAGAGAAGAGGAGAGGAGAAGAGAGGAGAGAAGAGAAGAGAGGAGAGGAGGAGAGAGGAGAGGAGAGGAGAGGAGAGGAGAGGAGAGGAGAGGAGAGGAGAGGAGAGAAGAGAAGAGGAGAGGAGAGGAGAGGAGAGGAGAGGAGAGGAGAGGAGAGGAGAGGAGAGGAGAGGAGAGGAGAGGAGAGGAGAGGAGAGGAGGAGAGAGGAGAGGAGAGGAGAGGAGAGGAGAGGAGAGGAGAGGAGAGGAGAGGAGAGGAGAGGAGAGGAGAGGAGAGGAGAGGAGGAGAGGAGAGGAGAGGAGAGGAGGAGAGAGGAGGGGAGAGAAGAGAAGAGAAGAGAAGAGAGGAGAGGAGAGGAGAAGAGAGGAGAGGAGAGGAGAAGAGAAGAGAAGAGAGGAGAGGAGAGGAGAGGAGAGGAGAGGAGAGGAGAGGAGAGGAGAGGAGAAGAGAAGAGAAGAGAAGAGAAGAGAGGAGCTTAAACTCGGCTTCTTTTTCAGAAACAGGTCCTGTTTTTCACTTAAGTGAGAAGTCACCTGATCTCGACCACCTTCTTACCACTACTCGATTATGGTGACTTACTCTATATGTATGCACCTGATCAGTACCTTAGAAAGCTTGATACTGTGTACCATTCTGCCTTACGCTTTGTCACGGGATGTGGAAATCGAGTGCACCATTGCACCCTATATACCATTGCAAGTTATCCATCTCTACAAATACGACGATATTCTCGATGGCTCTCTCTGGTGCACAAAGCTCTGCTTAAACTGGTTCCCTCGTACCTAAGTGTGCTTCTGTGCACAAAGCAATATAAGTATGCCCTTCGTTCTCAAGCTGTTCTAACACTGGAAGTTCCCCATATGAGAACTGAATTGGGAAAAAGGGCTTTTAAATATGCTGCTCCTTCATCTTGGAACAAGATACAGGAGGACCTAAAATTACCAGGACTGGTCACCCTCGGAGAATTCAAAGCCATTTTAAAATCCTACGAACTCAGTTCCCTTGGTCAGTGCAACTGTGTTTGATCATTTGCCTGTTTGATAACTTGCCTGAAATTGGAGCTTGATGTAAATGTTTTATCTGTATTTTATTGTGATGTTCTTTTTTATGTTGAAACTTTCTGCTGCCTTGCTTGGCGAGATCGCTCTTGAAAAAGAGATTTTAATCTCAATGATGCTTATCTGGTTAAATAAAGGATTTGATTGATTGATTGATTGAAGAGAAGAGAGGAGAGGTTGTAAATATGCGTTCTATGCGTACGCCTGGGCAGCCAGCATCTAACTGTTCTAACAGCAATATATATAATCAATTTCAGAAGTTATAATAATAATTATTGAAAAGTTCTGGGTTTATAAAGTCGTATTTGGGGGCAATTGACCAATGGTTTGCTTTCACTCCTTCCTCTCTCACCATTTTATATATATATTTTTATTTTATCTACTAAAACTGTATTGTATTATATTGTTTGTTTTGTAAAGTGTCTTTGAGCATTAGGAAAAGCGCTATATAAATCTTATGTATTATTATTATTATTATTATGAATGGTAGGCTTTTTTAAATGTTTCTCATCTGGGTAAGAGTTTCTTATCTGAGAGAAAAGCAACAATAAGAAAACATTGCTGAATCCCAGGTAAGAACATAATAATAATAATAATAATAATAATAATAATAATAATAATAATAATAATAATAATAATAATAATAATAATAATAATAATAATAATAATAATAATAATAATAATAATAATAATAATAAATTCAATTTGTACCGCACTTGCACCGCGAGAGAGAGAAAGATTCCAAACTGCTATCAAGCTACAAAAGGTCCAATCATGATTAGACCAATGTCCAACAGAACAGCGGTAGAAAACCATCCAACCTAAAGGCATCAAATAGGAAAGCAAGGAAACATTTAAATAAAAAATATGCACGACAAATGGTATGATAATGATTGTAAAAATCTCAGGAAGAAATTAAGGAACCTATCGAACCAAAAACGCAGAGACCCAGACAACCAGAACACACATAATAATAATAATAATAATAATAATAATAATAATAATAATAATAATAATAATAATAATAATAATAATAATAATAATAATAATAATAATAATAATAATAATAATAATAATAATAATAATAATAATAATAATAATAATAATAATAATAATAATAATAATAATAATAATAATAATAATAATAATAATAATAATAATAATAATAATAATAATAATAATAATAATAATAATAATAATAATAATAATAATAATAATAATAATAATAATAATGGATTCAATTTGTACCGCACTTTACATTTGTAAAAATCTCTACAAGTGCTACAGGAGATAAAAACAAAAAGTTAAATGAATAAAACAATTAAAATTAATAAAACAACCAATGAAATGGAAGAACATAAAAATCAAATAGATTAAGATAATGGAAAAAAAAATCAATAGAAGTACAAATAAAAGTAAAAGAAACATTCAGGCAAAAGCCTTGAATCATGAAAACATCTCCAATACAGTGAAACAGTGAAACACTACAAAAACACAGTCAGGAAAGAAAGGGACCAACATGTTAGAAACCAGCTACAGGATGTGGAGGAATCCATAAAAACAGACCACTTCAGGCGCCCTCTTGTGGCGCACACCGCATAGTGCCGCGCACACCCACACGGCCGGCCCGGGTTCGCCTCCCGCTCCCGGAGGATACTTGTTGCATGTCTTCCCCGTCTCTTCTCCCGTTCACCCTCTCCTCCTCTGTCGGTCACGTCTGACCATGAAAAAGCAATAAATGCTAAAAAATTATATAAAAAAGAAAAGAAAAACTGGAACAAACTAAACAAACGACACCATGAGAAGCTACCCGTCCAAAATGGAGACGTATGGGTAACAAGACACAAGATACAAGATACCTTTATTGCCACACAACCAGGTTGGTGGTATTTGTGTTCGAAGCTCAGGATAATACATAAAACAGTAACATGGATACATGTACGGTACCCCCCCTTCCCACCGATAAATACATAAATACAGCACAACACGACACAACCACTCCTCCAATCTCTTTAGCCCAATACAAAATAATGAACAGCAAAAACACATACAAGATAAACTACAAAGCCTAGAGTCAACCATAAAAGACTAACCTGCTAGACTCCCCAATTACACTACAAGAACTACAGGACAAAAAAAAATCACTTAAAACCAAGAAGGCCTGCGGAGCGGATGGTATCCTAAATGAAATGATACAATTCACAGACTCCAAATTCTAAATACTTCACCAACCGACTTAAGACAAAAGATCAGACAACATTTTTTCCTAGTTCCACTAAACCCTGGCTAGTGGAGACGAGGCCACAGCTAAACCCTGGCTAGTGGGGACAAGGCCACAGCACAGCTAAACCCTGGCTAGTGGAGACAAGGCCACAGCACAGCTAAACCCTGGCTAGTGGAGACAAGGCCACAGCACAGCTAAACCCTGGCTAGTGGAGACAAGGCCACAGCTAAACCCTGGCTAGTGGAGACAAGGTCACAGCTAAACCCTGGCTAGTGGAGACAAGGCCACAGCACAGCTAAACCCTGGCTAGTGGAGACAAGGCCACAGCTAAACCCTGGCTAGTGGAGATGAGGCCACAGCTAAACCCTGGCTAGTGGAGACAAGGCCACAGCACAGCTAAACCCTGGCTAGTGGAGACGAGGCCACAGCACAGCTAAACCCTGGCTAGTGGAGACGAGGCCACAGCTAAACCCTGGCTAGTGGAGACGAAGCCACAGCTAAACCCTGGCTAGTGGAGACAAGGCCACAGCTAAACCCTGGCTAGTGAAGACAAGGCCACAGCACAGCTAAACCCTGGCTAGTGGAGACAAGGCCACAGCTAAACCCTGGCTAGTGGAGACAAGGCCACAGCTAAACCCTGGCTAGTAGAGACAAGGCCACAGCTAAACCCTGGCTAGTGGAGACAAGGCCACAGCTAAACCCTGGCTAGTGGAGACAAGGCCACAGCTAAACCCTGGCTAGTGGAGACAAGGCCACAGCTAAACCCTGGCTAGTGGAGACAAGGCCACAGCTAAACCCTGGCTAGTGGAGACAAGGCCACAGCTAAACCCTGACTAGTGGAGACAAGGCTACAGCTAAACCCTGGCTAGTGGAGACAAGGTCACAGCTAAACCCTGGCTAGTGGAGACAAGGCCACAGCACAGCTAAACCCTGGCTAGTGGAGACAAGGCCACAGCTAAACCCTGGCT
This sequence comes from Notolepis coatsorum, assembly GCF_963971535.1. Taxonomy (NCBI): domain Eukaryota; kingdom Metazoa; phylum Chordata; class Actinopteri; order Aulopiformes; family Paralepididae; genus Notolepis; species Notolepis coatsorum. The sequence goes on along the minus strand of NW_028173220.1, from coordinate 234,996 downwards.
AGTGGAGATGAGGCCACAGCACAGCTAAACCCTGGCTAGTGGAGACGAGGCCACAGCACGGCTAAACCCTGGCTAGTGGAGACAAGGCCACAGCTAAACCCTGGCTAGTGGAGACAAGGCCACAGCTAAACCCTGGCTAGTGGAGACAAGGCCACAGCTAAACCCTGGCTAGTGGAGACAAGGCCACAGCTAAACCCTGGCTAGTGGAGACAAGGCCACAGCTAAACCCTGGCTAGTGGAGACAAGGCCACAGCACAGCTAAACCCTGGCTAGTGGAGACGAGGCCACAGCTAAACCCTGGCTAGTGGAGACGAGGCCACAGCTAAACCCTGGCTAGTGGAGACAAGGCTACAGCTAAACCCTGGCTAGTGGAGACAAGGCCACAGCTAAACCCTGGCTAGTGGAGACAAGGCCACAGCTAAACCCTGGCTAGTGGAGACAAGGCTACGGCTAAACCCTGGCTAGTGGAGACGAGGCCACAGCTAAACCCTGGCTAGTGGAGACGAGGCCACAGCTAAACCCTGGCTAGTGGAGACGAGGCCACAGCTAAACCCTGGCTAGTGGAGACGAGGCCACAGCTAAACCCTGGCTAGTGGAGACGAGGCCACAGCACGGCTGAACCCTGGCTAGTGGAGAAAAGTGTAAAATTTGTGAAAAGTTGACATTGTGTAAATATGAGTGTGGATGTGGCAGTGGAGGTATTTAGAATAAGCATTAAAAAGTATTTACTCCCAACTTTGCCTATTAGCAGTGAGTTTCCGTGCCCACTGCTCCGAGCACGATATAATATATTCCACCTTATACATTTAATATTTCATGGCGTATATATTCCTTACTTTACCAATTAGGATTACCCCGGGGGCAGACAGGGACGTCTCTCTCTCTCTCCTCCTGTCCCTCCGTCCCCTCTCCTCTCTCCCTCCATCTCTCTCTCCCCCTCCTCCCTCCCCCCTCTCGCCTCTACCGTCTCTCTCCTCTCTCCCTCCATCTCTCTCTCCCCCTCCTCCCTCCCCCCTCTCGCCTCTACCGTCTCTCTCCTCTCTCCCTCCATCTCTCTCTCCCCCTCCTCCCTCCCCCATCTCGCCTCTTCCGTCTCCCTCCTCTCTCTTCGTTGGCAGAGTGTCAATTAAAGTGACATGTGCTGTCAGTGGAGAAGTCCTAATAGTGACAAACTCTACTGCTATAATTATCTACATTCAGTCATCATCTACTATTAACCCCCCCCCCCCCTCTCTCTCTCTCTCTCTCTCTCTCTCTCTCTCTCTCTCTCTCTCTCTCTCTCTCTCTCTCTCTCTCTCTCTCTCTGTGTGTCTCTTTCTCTCTCCATCTCCCCCAGGGCTGGACTGAGACAAAAAAATCTGCCCTGGCATTTTTGGCCCTGACCGGCCCACCACAATCGGTCGGACACCACCCACCAGTACACCATCCTTGCGGCTCATTAAATATGCGCACCTACTGTACTATTCCCCCAACCCACTACAAAGCTGGGTACTAAGTGCCATGGACAAGTGGACCAGTGCAAGTGGACCAGTGTACTCACTCGCTCTTGGCTGCATCTTGTTTTGGGTGGTGATGTAAAAACACCTGCATCATAGCAGGCTCAGGATGGGCAACGTAGTCTATAGCCTGTTCATCCCTGTCTCTCTCCTCCACAACCTGGCTTGACTAGACATAATCCAGAAACACAATATTTCATAAATTTGTTATGCCAATGACTCCCAAATCTACCTTTCTCTCAACCCCTCTGACACAGCTAACCTAGACTCCCTTAAAGACTGTCTCAGGGACATAAAAAGTTGGATGGCCCTCAACTTCCTACAGCTCAACGAAAACAGAGATCATTTTGTTTGGCCCCCCCTCTTCCACCAAAACACTCTCCAACAGCCTAGGACAACTCTCAACCCACCTCAAGAGCCTGGGCGTAATCTTCGACCCAGAGCTCAAATTCGACCGGCAGGTAAATGCCGTTGTAAAATCCTGCTTTTTCCAACCCCGCAACATCACAAAAATAAAAACAATCCTTTCACCCGTCGACCTGGAAACAGTAGTTAACGCATTCATCACATCACGCCTTGACTACTGCAATGCCCTCTACACCGGCATCAATCAGGCAGCCATGTCCCGCCTCAAAATGGTCCAGCACTCTGCAGCTAGGTTCCTTACCGGCACCAGAAAGAGAGAACACATCACACCACTCCTAGCCTCCCTACACTGGCTCCCAGTCCCACTTAGAATAGACTTCAAAATCCTCCTCCTCACCTTCAAGGCACTATCGGGTGCAGCACCCCTATACATCACCGAGCTCATCACCCCCTACTCAGCACCCAGGTCACTAAGATCCTCCAACCAGGCTCGCCTTTTTGTATTATGAATTTTATGCTTTGACTTTGGTTGGCTCTTGAGTTTTTAAAAGTGCTTTATAAATAAATTACTTGACTTGACTTGACTTTAAGGAGAGAGAAATTATTACAATTAACTGGTACATTCAGGTCCAGAATTGTTGGAATTCCCTGACAAAGTTGTGCAAAAAGCTGTACAATTTAAACAATACCATACTGGTAATGAGCAAATAGTTGTTTATTCAATTAATGCATGGAGCTGTTCCATCTTATTTCATTTGATACTAACTACTCAGTTCATACAGATTTCAAGTATTCAAATATCAATTATCAATATTGCATAAGGTTTACACAGTTAATAGATCACCTTTTTGTTTTATATTCATGTTCAGAGAGGAGTAATAGTTAGATCTTTGTATGTCATTTATATGGCAATTAAATCAATGGTGTGTTTGTTTGGGGAGTTTGACCTACAGTTAATGTGCCTACCACGTGAAGGTGCATGATCAATGGACAGCACAAAAACAATTTGTGTAGGTGGAGACTAGAGCTACCACAGATAGTAATAAGTTATAAGAGTAAGTAATCCATACCATATATATCCTAATAGTTACCTTATTACCATACTTGGCTGAAAATAAACGTTGCTGCCTGTTGTGAATGTGTTTTTCCCTGTAGGCTAATACATAAGTAGGCATACATTTGTGCAGTTGAGCAAAAATGTGCAGTTGAGTATGTGCTGTGTTTTTATGTTTTTATGTCTTCCATCGAGGACCACCTTGGAAATAAGTGTTTTAATGCTTTTAGGTGATATCCTCAGGAATACAAATTGGTCAAGATAATTTGTTTTTATGATGTGTTTTTAATTTCCAAATACAAATCTAATCAAATAAAAAAATCTGTTTTTGCAGTTGAGCTACAGGTGTTGTATTCTATTTAGGGTTAATAAAACATCTTACAGTTTAGACTTTTTTAAATGGATTTGTATTTTTTATTTTACTGTAGTGGACACCAAGACCATCTTCGTGTAAAAAGACGACCAAACTTAACATAAAAATTGCTGTAGAATATTAAATAAATAATAATTTCTTTAACAAAATGTATGAAAAAATTATATTTATTATCGTAACAACCATCAAATGCACTCACAGCACACACATCCACACGCACACACTCACTTTAAACAAACAACTCACTGCAGCACCCACTTTACCCACTTTAGACACTTAACACACTTTATATTTATTGGCAAAGAATTTGCACTACAACCCATACCTATGTTGTGTATGTCATAAATGTCACTATGAATTGAAAATGGGGGACCCTGATGTAAACAAGACGAAAGTCTTTCTCTGGTCTGCATCCCCTTAACAATTGTGTGTATTGAGCCGTACTGTATTGTACCCATTCTGCAATCTGTTAAATAGAGTTTTCATTCATTCATTCATTCATTCATTCATTCATTCATTCATTCATTCATTCATTCATTCATTCATTCATTCATTCATTCACCTCATTACACCTTACTGTAAATTGTACCTAAATTGTACCTCATCCCATTTCTGCATTGTACTGTATAGTATATTGTATTGTAACTCAGTTACTTCTACTCTGCATTGTACATTGTATATATGTATATATTGAACACTTTTGTCTACGTACATGACTTCTATTTTATACTAACTAAACTTTATACTTATCTATTTTTATCTAGCACAATCTCTGGAGCAAAACAGAAAGAAGCATTTTATATAAAAGTATTCTGTACTTCTGTATGACAACTAATAAATAAACTTGAAACTTGAACTTGAAACTATTATTTGACTAATAACATTAATTCTTCATTCTTCATTGTGCTTCATTACTTCCTTTGCATTTTCTATTTCAACAGTTATACTTAATTTCTTTTTTAATTTATATATCGTATTTATGATAATTATTATAATTATTATTAGAATAGAAATACTTTTTTTAGAAATACTTTATTTTTTATTTTTTTATATAATTATTATTATTAAATAGAATAATTGTCTATAGGCTTGCCGTGGTAGTCAGTGATACTGGTGTCAGTCTGTGTTCAGGCATCCAGAGTAAATTAATTGCCTAGTGCCCCTTTAACAATTTATAGGCTTGGTAAGTTTCAGTTTCACTTGTAGAGAGGATTTAACTTCACGTGAAGCCGAGACTGAATACTAGAGAACAGATGACATGTTACACAACAATGGCAGAGGATTATTTGGATTTAACACAATAGCAGTTAAACTGGAGAGGAGCTCAGATGATCAGTCCGAAAAAGTATGTTTCTTTTTTTTATTTGATCAGCGTGAGTCCGGCGGGGGAGAATGTTGTTGTTGTTTGTTGGTGTGACAGAGTGGGTCTGTCACTGACTCCGGGGAAGCACGCACGCACACATACACACAACATTCACTCATCATATACATTCATACATAATCAAACATGCATACATACTCATTAATCTTATCATACATGCATTCATACATATATTTATACATTCATATCCATTCATACATATATTTATTTATTGTGTTGTGTTGTGTACATATATTTATTTATTGGGTTGTGAGGGTATTGGTGTTGAAGGTTGTCTGATTTTAATGTGTATAGGAAACTGCTAATTAATTTGATGTGTAGCACCTGTTTAGTTTGTTTAATTAATTATGTGTGGCACCTGTGGAGGGGGAGGAGTCCAGGGTGTTTGTTCTTGCCTGGAAGTGTACAGTGAAGGTAACAGAGGGAAGCACTGTGAGTGTATGTTAGTCTGTTTGTCTCTGTGTTGGGCTTCACCAGAACCACGGTTACAAAGAGGGTAACCAGGGGAGCTCCACACAGTAAGTGTCTTGGCTGTCAGAGTGATGTTATTGTGGAACACACCTGACAGACTGCAGAGGTAATAGTATAGTTTAGTTATTTTGTTTATGTCACATATGATGAGATGTCACCGCTGCTCTGCACCTTGGAAGGCTGACAATAAAAGCAACCTCAACACCATTTATTGTTGTGAGTTTGGAGGGGAGAGGAGAAGGACCCCGTCACAGTTGGCGACGCGTGTGTGTTGGCTATGCGCGGTGTGACCGCGTCCCCGACCGCCAAGAACCTTGGTGTTGTCCTCGACGACCAGTTGAACTTCTCTGCTCACATCGCAGCAACAACCAGAACCTGCAGATTCCTCCTGAGCAACGTCAGAAGGATCCGCCCCTTCCTGACAAAAGAAGCCACCCAACTCCTCGTCCAATCAACAGTCATCTCCCGCCTCGACTACTGCAACGCACTGCTAGCTGGCCTCCCGGCCACTGCCACCAAGCCTCTTCAACTCATTCAGAACGCAGCGGCCCGCCTGATCTCAAACCTACCGAAGTCGGCCCATGTCACCCCACTTCTTAGGGACCTGCACTGGCTCCCCATTGCTGCACGTATCCGCTTCAAGGCCCTCGACCTAGCATACCGTGCGGCAAAGGGAACCGCTCCCGCCTACCTCCGGTCAATGGTCTCTAACTACACACCCTCAAGACCCCTACGCTCTGCATCTTCTAACTACACACCCTCAAGACCCCTACGCTCTGCATCTTCTGGCCGCCTCAGACCTACTCCTATCCAAGCTCCGGGAGGGTCATCAAAGAGAAGCCACCTTTTCTCAGTCCTTGCCCCACAATGGTGGAATGAACTACCCATCCCAGTTAGGACAGCCGAATCCCGTCCAATCTTTCGCCGTCGACTAAAGACTCACTTCTTCAACCATTATCTGAAATGATAAAAAAAAAAAAAAAAAAAAAATCTAACCCTGACTAACCTTACTGTCATGCACTTGTCCTAATAAACTAACCTACACTGTAACACGCAACACTTTGATGAACATTGTTACTCAGCTGATAGAGTTGTGCCCTTCTTGCTGTCTTGTCGTACAGAACTTGTAAGTCGATTTGGATAAAAGCGTTTCAGCTAAATGACTAAATGTAAATGTAAATGTAAATGTGTGTGTGTGTGTTGGCGATGCGCGGCGTGTGTGTGTGTGTTGGCGATGCACGGCGTGTGTGTGTGTGTTGGCGATGCGCGGCGTGTGTGTGTTGGCGATGCACGGCGTGTGTGTGTGTGTGTATTGGCGATGCACGGCGTGTGTGTGTGTGTGTATTGGCGATGCGCGGCGTGTGTGTGTGTGTGTGTGTGTGTCTTACCATTGATTTCATTTGGTTAACATTATTGGGCATAATGCTGCAGCTGTTCCAATGTAAATGTGCCTCCTCCTCTGAAGTCGGACTCTGTGTGCCCGGCCACGCGCGCTGTTCTCACACGGACCTGCATGCGCGACTGGTGTGTTTGCGCTGTCACGTGTTCTTCATATGGCTGCACGTACCCTCACCGTGACGGCCGTATCGTAAATGCGCGGGACGAATACACGTACCGTTACACCCCTAGTAGTAATACAACGAAAGATACTTAGATAAACAACTTAAAGAAGCAAAGACAGAAAAGGGCGGTGAGAGATCCGACTTCTCGACCTAAAGCAAAGATAACTTTAAATCATGATAACGGGCGAGATGTCCGACTCCTGCCCGTGGACGGCTGTTCCCAGTAACACTGCTGAAGAACCGACAGGGAGAGAGGGGCAGAGTATTACTATAAAGGCCTCAACGCAGCCGGCAGACCCAATCAGAGCCAGTGACACAGACACAGGCAGGTGACAACAATCAGGGTAATTACAGAGACAGCAGGTGACAACAATCAGGATAATTACAGAGACAGAGTGAGAGCTCCAGGATGACAGCAGAGCTTCCTGAATAGGGAGAGAAAGCCCAGACGTCACACTCGTCGCTCATCATCTCACAACATCTCAGTCTCCCTCAATTATTTGGTAAAGAATGCAACAATGTTGGTCATTAAGTACATAAAGATGGTCTTGGTGTCCATTGTAATTGACGTTCATAAAAGGGCTATTACTAGAAACTCAAATAATTGAACTGCTTTCAGAATGAAATATATAATTCCTAACATGTTAATAAACAAGAATAGAATATATATGATTTTCATAGTAAAAATAAAAAATAATAATAAACAGTATTTGACCTACCTCTCCTCTTTCCATAAAATTTGCTGTTTCCTATTCCGGCCATTTTGGATGAAAAAACAGAGGAACTTCCCAGCATGCAATGCACCAATGGAAAGCCCTGGGTGTCCTCCGTAGAGTCCAGCAGGAACTGGTAAGTAGATCAAAAGACTAAAGGGAGATACATGTGAACTAAATGTCAACTGTCGAGGACACAGTTCAATGGGCTGGGTCTCAGGAGGGTAACTTACACGGCCTCTTCGTGCATCTTCATCAAGGGAACCCTCATGCTAATGATTGTAAAAATAACATTATGATGATACGCTATGGACCTATAGGTCAGGTCACTCACAGCAACGTGGGCTTAGCTTAGCCAACGCCATGCTGATGAAATAACGTTAGCTAGTTAACGGCATTAGCTACAAAAACAATGCCGATAGCTCACGCTGCACTATTTGACATCGACTGACTGAGAGACTATACCAGCAGTAGTTGACGGTCTCACTTTATGATAGCGCTGTTACGAGTATGTTATCATTCATATTATTATTATTGACATTAATCATCACGGCATGGCACACACACTCGGCCCAGTCACATGCTGCTCCCCCGCCTGGCAGCGGGCCACCTGAGGCTGTTGCTGTTGCTGCACTACTGTGGCTGACGACGACGTTGAAGCTGCAGCAAACATGTCTGTTAGTTCAGTACATGTGGCAGCGGCATCCGCCTCTAGATGGCATGGCTTCTTCTGTTTATCCATCTGTTCCCGCTCTGAGCAGCATCTGTTCTGACACGAGAAACAGGTGAGAGAGAAGGGGGCGGCGGGGGCTCAGTAAGAGATGTGATTGGGCCAGCCCAGTGTCAGTCAGTACCAATGGGCCGCTGTCCCAGCCCAGTAGTAGTGGGCCGGTTGACCAAACTTTTTTTATAAAAAAAAGACAAATGAAATAAAGTACATTTCTTTTCTTTTTTTTTTATCAAATATAACGGGCCAAAGATGCGTCGGCCGTCTGCCCACCGGGAAAATGCTTACCAGTCCAGCCCTGATCTCTCTCTCTCTCTCTCTCTCTCTCTCTCTCTCTCTCTCTCTCTCTCTCTCTCTCTCTCTCTCTCTCTCTCTCTCTCTCTCTCTCTCTCTCTCTCTCTCTCTCTCTCTCTCTCTCTCTCTCTCTCTCTCTCTCTCTCTCTCTCTCTCTCTCTCTCTAACTCTCTCTCTCTTCTCTCTTTCCATCTCTCTCTCCATCTCTTTCTCCATCTTCCTCTCTCTCTCCATCTCTCTCAATCTCTATCCCTCCCCTCTCTCTCGGTCTCCTCTATGTCTCTCTCTCTCTCTCTCTCTCTCTCTCTCTCTCTCTCTCTCTCTCTCTCTCTTTCTCTCTCTCTCTCTCTCTCTATCTCTCTCTGTTCTCCTGACAATGTTGTCTACAGTTTAATTAAGTAATTCCCTTACTTCACTTTGTACTTGTAATTACCTCTGATTTAAATACATTTCTGTCGTGTTAAGTCATGCTTTTAACCCCCGTTGCCATCTGGCATTAGATATAAATCATTACATCACCCGTCTCCCTGCCCTCTGGTGTTAATTATAACTCATCACGTTCCCCATCAGCATTAATGATTAACATTAATGATTAACACGTCATCAAAGCCGAATTATCCTCAGTGCATTTGAGGCCTTCTTCCTCCAGAGACCGGACTAGATCATCATCATGTTATAAACAGCTGTAGTGTCATCATGTTATAAACAGCTGTAGTGTCATCATGTTATAAACAGCTGTAGTGTCATCATGTTATAAACAGCTGTAGTGTCATCATCATGTTATAAACAGCTGTAGTGTCATCATGTTATAAACAGCTGTAGTGTCATCATGTTATAAACAGCTGTAGTGTCTTCATCATGTTATAAACAGCTGTAGTGTCTTCATCATGTTATAAACAGCTGTAGTGTCATCATCATGTTATAAACAGCTGTAGTGTCATCATCATGTTATAAACAGCTGTAGTGTCATCATGTTATAAACAGCTGTAGTGTCATCATGTTATAAACAGCTGTAGTGTCATCATGTTATAAACAGCTGTAGTGTCATCATGTTATAAACAGCTGTAGTGTCATCATGTTATAAACAGCTGTAGTGTCATCATGTTATAAACAGCTGTAGTGTCATCATCATGTTATAAACAGCTGTAGTGTCATCATGTTATAAACAGCTGTAGTGTCATCATCATGTTATAAACAGCTGTAGTGTCATCATGTTATAAACAGCTGTAGTGTCATCATGTTATAAACAGCTGTAGTGTCATCATCATGTTATAAACAGCTGTAGTGTCATCATCATGTTATAAACAGCTGTAGTGTCATCATGTTATAAACAGCTGTAGTGTCATCATCATGTTATAAACAGCTGTAGTGTCATCATGTTATAAACAGCTGTAGTGTCATCATCATGTTATAAACAGCTGTAGTGTCATCATGTTATAAACAGCTGTAGTGTCATCATGTTATAAACAGCTGTAGTGTCATCATCATGTTATAAACAGCTGTAGTGTCATCATCATGTTATAAACAGCTGTAGTGTCATCATGTTATAAACAGCTGTAGTGTCATCATGTTATAAACAGCTGTAGTGTCATCAAGTTCAAGTTCTCAAGTTCTTTAATAGTTGTCATACAGAAGTACAGAATACTTTCATACAAAATGCTTCTTACTGTTACGCTCCAGAGACTGTGCTAGACAAGATAGTATCAAATAACATAATAACATAATATAGCATGAATTTAGAAGAAGAAAATGAGGTCACAGTTGTTCGGTATAGACATATGTACAATGTTCTGAGTTACCATATAATATACAATACACAACTATGCAGTGTACTAATGTACAGTACTATCTAGTGCAAAGCAGAAATGGGATGAGGTACAATTTTAGGTACAATTTACAGTAAGGTGTACGAGTTGTAGTGCAATCCTTCATCCATAAATATAAAGTGTGGGGAGTGGGTGCTACAGTGTGTTTGTTTAAAGTGGGTGTGTGCTATAAAGTGTGTGTAGTGGGTGCTACAGTGTGTTTGTTTAAAGTGAGTGTGTGCGTGTGGATGTGTGTGCTATGTGTGTTTGGTGGTTGTTGTTGTGTAGTGTTCATTCATTGTTCGTTTAGCAGCCTGATGGCCTGGGGATAGAAGCTACTTCTGAGTCTTTCTGTGCTCGCCTTGAGACTCCTGTATCGCTTGCCTGACGGCAGCAGTTCAAAGAGGCAGTTGTTCGGGTGGCTCGAGTCCTTAATAATTCTCTTAGCCTTCCCCTTGCAACGCTTGTAGTAAATGTTCTGGAGGGTGGGGAGCCCCCCTCCGATTGTGCGTTCGGCTGAACGTGTCACTCTTTGTAGTCTGCTTTGGTCTTTTGCAGTGCTATTCCCAAACCAGGAGGTGATGTTGCCGGTCAAGATGCTCTCTATTGTACATGAGTAGAAGTTCTTAAGGATCTTCTGGCTGACTTGGAACTTCCTTAGGCGCCTGAGGAAGTAGAGGCGTTGTCGTGCCTTCTTCACCACACTGTTAATGTGTATGGTCCATTTCAAGTCCTCGGATATTTGGGCTCCGAGGTACTTGAAGCTGTTGACTCTCTCAACCGGTGCCCCGTCGATGCTGAGGGGGCTGTAGTCCTTGACCCCCGACCTCCTGAAGTCCACAATCATCTCTTTTGTTTTGCTGACGTTCAGGGAGAGGCTGTTTTCCTGGCACCATCCCGCCAGGACCTTGACCTCTTCCAGGTAGGCCCTCTCGTCGTTGGCAGAGATCAGGCCCACCACCACTGTGTCGTCAGCAAATTTGACGATTGTATTGCTACTCCGCTGAGCCACACAGTCGTGTGTGTACAGGGAGTAGAGGAGGGGACTCAGAACACGGCCCTGGGGGGCCCCTATGTTGAGGGTGATGGATGAGGAGGTGCAGTTGCCTGCTCTCACCACCTGGGGTCTGCCAGTCAGGAAGTCCAAGACCCACTGGCAGAGGTCATAGCCCAAGCCCAGGTCCCTGAGCTTGGCTATGAGTATGGAGGGGACTATGGTATTGAATGCCGAGCTGTAGTCGATGAATAGCATTCTCACATAGTTCCCCTGCCTCTTGTCCAGGTGTGATGCTGCTGTGTGCAGCACATGGGATATGGCGTCCTCCGTGGACCTGTTGGGGCGGTATGCAAATTGCAGGGGGTCATCATGTTATAAACAGCTGTAGTGTCATCATCATGTTATAAACAGCTGTAGTGTCATCATGTTATAAACAGCTGTAGTGTCATCATCATGTTATAAACAGCTGTAGTGTCATCATCATGTTATAAACAGCTGTAGTGTCATCATCATGTTATAAACAGCTGTAGTGTCATCATCATGTTATAAACAGCTGTAGTGTCATCATGTTATAAACAGCTGTAGTGTCATCATCATGTTATAAACAGCTGTAGTGTCATCATCATGTTATAAACAGCTGTAGTGTCTTCATGTTATAAACAGCTGTAGTGTCTTCATCATGTTATAAACAGCTGTAGTGTCATCATGTTATAAACAGCTGTAGTGTCATCATCATGTTATAAACAGCTGTAGTGTCATCATGTTATAAACAGCTGTAGTGTCATCATGTTATAAACAGCTGTAGTGTCATCATCATGTTATAAACAGCTGTAGTGTCATCATGTTATAAACAGCTGTAGTGTCATCATCATGTTATAAACAGCTGTAGTGTCATCATGTTATAAACAGCTGTAGTGTCATCATGTTATAAACAGCTGTAGTGTCATCATGTTATAAACAGCTGTAGTGTCATCATCATGTTATAAACAGCTGTAGTGTCATCATCATGTTATAAACAGCTGTAGTGTCATCATGTTATAAACAGCTGTAGTGTCATCATCATGTTATAAACAGCTGTAGTGTCATCATGTTATAAACAGCTGTAGTGTCATCATCATGTTATAAACAGCTGTAGTGTCATCATGTTATAAACAGCTGTAGTGTCATCATGTTATAAACAGCTGTAGTGTCATCATGTTATAAACAGCTGTAGTGTCTTCATCATGTTATAAACAGCTGTAGTGTCATCATGTTATAAACAGCTGTAGTGTCTTCATGTTATAAACAGCTGTAGTGTCATCATGTTATAAACAGCTGTAGTGTCATCATGTTATAAACAGCTGTAGTGTCATCATGTTATAAACAGCTGTAGTGTCATCATCATGTTATAAACAGCTGTAGTGTCATCATGTTATAAACAGCTGTAGTGTCATCATGTTATAAACAGTTGTAGTGTCATCATGTTATAAACAGCTGTAGTGTCTTCATCATGTTATAAACAGCTGTAGTGTCATCATGTTATAAACAGCTGTAGTGTCTTCATGTTATAAACAGCTGTAGTGTCATCATGTTATAAACAGCTGTAGTGTCATCATGTTATAAACAGCTGTAGTGTCATCATGTTATAAACAGCTGTAGTGTCTTCATCATGTTATAAACAGCTGTAGTGTCATCATGTTATAAACAGCTGTAGTGTCTTCATCATGTTATAAACAGCTGTAGTGTCATCATGTTATAAACAGCTGTAGTGTCTTCATGTTATAAACAGCTGTAGTGTCATCATGTTATAAACAGCTGTAGTGTCATCATGTTATAAACAGCTGTAGTGTCATCATGTTATAAACAGCTGTAGTGTCATCATCATGTTATAAACAGCTGTAGTGTCATCATGTTATAAACAGCTGTAGTGTCATCATGTTATAAACAGCTGTAGTGTCATCATGTTATAAACAGCTGTAGTGTCATCATCATGTTATAAACAGCTGTAGTGTCATCATGTTATAAACAGCTGTAGTGTCATCATGTTATAAACAGCTGTAGTGTCATCATGTTATAAACAGCTGTAGTGTCATCATGTTATAAACAGCTGTAGTGTCATCATCATGTTATAAACAGCTGTAGTGTCATCATGTTATAAACAGCTGTAGTGTCATCATCATGTTATAAACAGCTGTAGTGTCATCATGTTATAAACAGCTGTAGTGTCATCATCATGTTATAAACAGCTGTAGTGTCATCATCATGTTATAAACAGCTGTAGTGTCATCATGTTATAAACAGCTGTAGTGTCATCATGTTATAAACAGCTGTAGTGTCATCATCATGTTATAAACAGCTGTAGTGTCATCATGTTATAAACAGCTGTAGTGTCATCATCATGTTATAAACAGCTGTAGTGTCATCATGTTATAAACAGCTGTAGTGTCATCATCATGTTATAAACAGCTGTAGTGTCATCATGTTATAAACAGCTGTAGTGTCATCATGTTATAAACAGCTGTAGTGTCATCATGTTATAAACAGCTGTAGTGTCATCATCATGTTATAAACAGCTGTAGTGTCATCATCATGTTATAAACAGCTGTAGTGTCATCATGTTATAAACAGCTGTAGTGTCATCATGTTATAAACAGCTGTAGTGTCATCATCATGTTATAAACAGCTGTAGTGTCATCATCATGTTATAAACAGCTGTAGTGTCATCATCATGTTATAAACAGCTGTAGTGTCATCATCATGTTATAAACAGCTGTAGTGTCATCATGTTATAAACAGCTGTAGTGTCATCATGTTATAAACAGCTGTAGTGTCATCATGTTATAAACAGCTGTAGTGTCATCATGTTATAAACAGCTGTAGTGTCATCATGTTATAAACAGCTGTAGTGTCATCATCATGTTATAAACAGCTGTAGTGTCATCATGTTATAAACAGCTGTAGTGTCATCATGTTATAAACAGCTGTAGTGTCATCATGTTATAAACAGCTGTAGTGTCTTCATCATGTTATAAACAGCTGTAGTGTCATCATGTTATAAACAGCTGTAGTGTCATCATCATGTTATAAACAGCTGTAGTGTCATCATGTTATAAACAGCTGTAGTGTCATCATGTTATAAACAGCTGTAGTGTCATCATGTTATAAACAGCTGTAGTGTCATCATCATGTTATAAACAGCTGTAGTGTCATCATGTTATAAACAGCTGTAGTGTCATCATGTTATAAACAGCTGTAGTGTCATCATCATGTTATAAACAGCTGTAGTGTCATCATCATGTTATAAACAGCTGTAGTGTCATCATGTTATAAACAGCTGTAGTGTCATCATCATGTTATAAACAGCTGTAGTGTCATCATCATGTTATAAACAGCTGTAGTGTCATCATGTTATAAACAGCTGTAGTGTCATCATCATGTTATAAACAGCTGTAGTGTCATCATGTTATAAACAGCTGTAGTGTCATCATGTTATAAACAGCTGTAGTGTCATCATGTTATAAACAGCTGTAGTGTCATCATCATGTTATAAACAGCTGTAGTGTCATCATCATGTTATAAACAGCTGTAGTGTCATCATGTTATAAACAGCTGTAGTGTCATCATCATGTTATAAACAGCTGTAGTGTCATCATCATGTTATAAACAGCTGTAGTGTCATCATGTTATAAACAGCTGTAGTGTCATCATCATGTTATAAACAGCTGTAGTGTCATCATGTTATAAACAGCTGTAGTGTCATCATCATGTTATAAACAGCTGTAGTGTCATCATGTTATAAACAGCTGTAGTGTCATCATCATGTTATAAACAGCTGTAGTGTCATCATCATGTTATAAACAGCTGTAGTGTCATCATGTTATAAACAGCTGTAGTGTCATCATGTTATAAACAGCTGTAGTGTCATCATGGTATAAACAGCTGTAGTGTCATCATCATGTTATAAACAGCTGTAGTGTCATCATCATGTTATAAACAGCTGTAGTGTCATCATGTTATAAACAGCTGTAGTGTCATCATCATGTTATAAACAGCTGTAGTGTCATCATCATGTTATAAACAGCTGTAGTGTCATCATGTTATAAACAGCTGTAGTGTCATCATCATGTTATAAACAGCTGTAGTGTCATCATCATGTTATAAACAGCTGTAGTGTCATCATGTTATAAACAGCTGTAGTGTCATCATGTTATAAACAGCTGTAGTGTCATCATGTTATAAACAGCTGTAGTGTCATCATCATGTTATAAACAGCTGTAGTGTCATCATGTTATAAACAGCTGTAGTGTCATCATGTTATAAACAGCTGTAGTGTCATCATGTTATAAACAGCTGTAGTGTCATCATGTTATAAACAGCTGTAGTGTCATCATCATGTTATAAACAGCTGTAGTGTCATCATGTTATAAACAGCTGTAGTGTCATCATGTTATAAACAGCTGTAGTGTCATCATGTTATAAAAAGCTGTAGTGTCATCATCATGTTATAAACAGCTGTAGTGTCATCATGTTATAAACAGCTGTAGTGTCATCATGTTATAAACAGCTTTAGTGTCATCATGTTATAAACAGCTGTAGTGTCATCATCATGTTATAAACAGCTGTAGTGTCATCATGTTATAAACAGCTGTAGTGTCATCATCATGTTATAAACAGCTGTAGTGTCATCATCATGTTATAAACAGCTGTAGTGTCATCATCATGTTATAAACAGCTGTAGTGTCATCATGTTATAAACAGCTGTAGTGTCATCATGTTATAAACAGCTGTAGTGTCATCATCATGTTATAAACAGCTGTAGTGTCATCATCATGTTATAAACAGCTGTAGTGTCATCATCATGTTATAAACAGCTGTAGTGTCATCATCATGTTATAAACAGCTGTAGTGTCATCATGTTATAAACAGCTGTAGTGTCATCATCATGTTATAAACAGCTGTAGTGTCATCATGTTATAAACAGCTGTAGTGTCATCATGTTATAAACAGCTGTAGTGTCATCATCATGTTATAAACAGCTGTAGTGTCATCATGTTATAAACAGCTGTAGTGTCATCATGTTATAAACAGCTGTAGTGTCATCATGTTATAAACAGCTGTAGTGTCATCATGTTATAAACAGCTGTAGTGTCATCATCATGTTATAAACAGCTGTAGTGTCATCATGTTATAAACAGCTGTAGTGTCATCATGTTATAAACAGCTGTAGTGTCATCATCATGTTATAAACAGCTGTAGTGTCATCATGTTATAAACAGCTGTAGTGTCATCATGTTATAAACAGCTGTAGTGTCATCATCATGTTATAAACAGCTGTAGTGTCATCATCATGTTATAAACAGCTGTAGTGTCATCATCATGTTATAAACAGCTGTAGTGTCTTCATCATGTTATAAACAGCTGTAGTGTCATCATGTTATAAACAGCTGTAGTGTCATCATGTTATAAACAGCTGTAGTGTCATCATCATGTTATAAACAGCTGTAGTGTCATCATGTTATAAACAGCTGTAGTGTCATCATCATGTTATAAACAGCTGTAGTGTCATCATCATGTTATAAACAGCTGTAGTGTCATCATCATGTTATAAACAGCTGTAGTGTCATCATCATGTTATAAACAGCTGTAGTGTCATCATGTTATAAACAGCTGTAGTGTCATCATGTTATAAACAGCTGTAGTGTCATCATGTTATAAACAGCTGTAGTGTCATCATGTTATAAACAGCTGTAGTGTCATCATCATGTTATAAACAGCTGTAGTGTCATCATGTTATAAACAGCTGTAGTGTCATCATCATGTTATAAACAGCTGTAGTGTCATCATGTTATAAACAGCTGTAGTGTCATCATGTTATAAACAGCTGTAGTGTCATCATGTTATAAACAGCTGTAGTGTCATCATGTTATAAACAGCTGTAGTGTCATCATGTTATAAACAGCTGTAGTGTCATCATGTTATAAACAGCTGTAGTGTCATCATGTTATAAACAGCTGTAGTGTCATCATGTTATAAACAGCTGTAGTGTCATCATGTTATAAACAGCTGTAGTGTCATCATCATGTTATAAACAGCTGTAGTGTCATCATCATGTTATAAACAGCTGTAGTGTCATCATGTTATAAACAGCTGTAGTGTCATCATGTTATAAACAGCTGTAGTGTCATCATGTTATAAACAGCTGTAGTGTCATCATGTTATAAACAGCTGTAGTGTCATCATCATGTTATAAACAGCTGTAGTGTCATCATCATGTTATAGTTTCAAGTTTCAAGTTTCTTTAATAGTTGTCATACAGAAGTACAGAATACTTTTGTACAAAATGCTTCTTACTGTTGCGCTCCAGAGACTGTGCAAGACAAGATAAGTATGAAATAAAAACATAGTAAAATTAGAAGTAAAAAAAAGAGGTCACAGTGTTCAGTTTAGACATATGTACAATGTTCGATGCAGAATAGACGTAGTTACAAAAACAATATACAATACTGTGCAGTGTACTAATATACAATACTATATAGTGCAAGGCAGAAATGGAGAAATGGGACGAGGTGCAATTTAGGTACAATTCACAGTAGGTGTACGAGTTGTAGTGCAAATCCTTTATCAATAAATATAAAGTGTAAGTGTGTTTGTGTGATCTAAAGTGTGGAGAGTGGGTGCTGCAGTGTGTTGTTTGTTTGAGTGAGTGTGTGCGTGTGGGTGTGTGTGCTGTGTGCATTTGATGGTTGTTGCATAGTGATTATTGTTCGTTTAGCGATTATTGTTCGTTTAGCAGCCTGATGGCCTGGGGATAGAAGCTTCTTCTGAGTCTTTCTGTGCTCGCCTTAAGACTCCGGTATCGCTTGCCTGACCGCAGCAGTTCAAAGAGGCAGTTGTTCGGGTGGCTCGAGTCCTTAATAATTCTCTTAGCCTTCCCCTTGCACCGCTTGTTGTAAATGTTCTGGAGGGTGGGAAGCCCCCCTCCAATTGTGCGTTCGGCTGAACGTGTCACTCTTTGTAGTCTGCTACGGTCTTGTGCAGTGCTATTCCCAAACCAGGAGGTGATGTTGCCGGTCAGGATGCTCTCTATTGTACATGAGTAGAAGTTCCTGAGGATCTTCTGACTGACTTGGAACTTCCTTAGGCGCCTGAGGAAGTAGAGGCGTTGTCGTGCCTTCTTCACAACACTGTCAATGTGTGTGGTCCATGTCAAGTCCTCGGATATGTGGGCTCCGAGGTACTTGAAACTGTTCACTCTCTCAACCGGTGCCCCGTCGATGCTGAGGGGGCTGTAGTCCTTGACCCCCGACCTCCTGAAGTCCACAATCATCTCTTTTGTTTTGCTGACGTTCAGGGAGAAGCAGTTCTCCTGACACCACTGTGACAGATTCTCTACCTCTTCCAGGTAGGCCCTTTCGTCGTTGGCAGAGATCAGGCCCACCACTACTGTGTCATCAGCAAATTTGATGATGGTGTTGTTGTTCCGCTGTGCTACGCAGTCATGTGTGTACAGGGAGTAGAGGAGGGGGCTCAGAACACAGCCCTGGGGGGCCCCTATGTTGAGCGTGATGGATGAGGAGGTGCAGTTGCCGGCTCTTACCACCTGGGGTCTGCCCGTCAGGAAGTCCAAGACCCACTGGCACAGGTCATAGTTCAAGCCCAGGTCCCTGAGCTTGGCTATGAGTTTGGAGGGGACTATGGTATTGAATGCTGAGCTGTAGTCGATGAACAGCATTCTCACATAGTTCCCCTGCCTCTTGTCCAGGTGTGATGCTGCTGTGTGCAGCACATGGGCTATGGCGTCCTCCGTGGACCTGTTGGGGCGATATGCAAATTGCAGCTGTATAAACAGCTGTAGTGTCATCATGTTATAAACAGCTGTAGTGTCATCATCATGTTATAAACAGCTGTAGTGTCATCATCATGTTATAAACAGCTGTAGTGTCATCATGTTATAAACAGCTGTAGTGTCATCATCATGTTATAAACAGCTGTAGTGTCATCATCATGTTATAAACAGCTGTAGTGTCATCATGTTATAAACAGCTGTAGTGTCATCATGTTATAAACAGCTGTAGTGTCATCATGTTATAAACAGCTGTAGTGTCATCATCATGTTATAAACAGCTGTAGTGTCATCATCATGTTATAAACAGCTGTAGTGTCATCATGTTATAAACAGCTGTAGTGTCATCATGTTATAAACAGCTGTAGTGTCATCATCATGTTATAAACAGCTGTAGTGTCATCATGTTATAAACAGCTGTAGTGTCATCATGTTATAAACAGCTGTAGTGTCATCATGTTATAAAAAGCTGTAGTGTCATCATCATGTTATAAACAGCTGTAGTGTCTTCATGTTATAAACAGCTGTAGTGTCATCATGTTATAAACAGCTGTAGTGTCATCATGTTATAAACAGCTGTAGTGTCATCATCATGTTATAAACAGCTGTAGTGTCATCATGTTATAAACAGCTGTAGTGTCATCATCATGTTATAAACAGCTGTAGTGTCATCATCATGTTATAAACAGCTGTAGTGTCATCATGTTATAAACAGCTGTAGTGTCATCATCATGTTATAAACAGCTGTAGTGTCATCATGTTATAAACAGCTGTAGTGTCATCATGTTATAAACAGCTGTAGTGTCATCATCATGTTATAAACAGCTGTAGTGTCTTCATGTTATAAACAGCTGTAGTGTCATCATGTTATAAACAGCTGTAGTGTCATCATCATGTTATAAACAGCTGTAGTGTCATCATGTTATAAACAGCTGTAGTGTCATCATGTTATAAACAGCTGTAGTGTCATCATGTTATAAACAGCTGTAGTGTCATCATGTTATAAACAGCTGTAGTGTCATCATGTTATAAACAGCTGTAGTGTCATCATCATGTTATAAACAGCTGTAGTGTCATCATGTTATAAACAGCTGTAGTGTCATCATCATGTTATAAACAGCTGTAGTGTCATCATGTTATAAACAGCTGTAGTGTCATCATGTTATAAACAGCTGTAGTGTCATCATGTTATAAACAGCTGTAGTGTCATCATCATGTTATAAACAGCTGTAGTGTCATCATCATGTTATAAACAGCTGTAGTGTCATCATGTTATAAACAGCTGTAGTGTCATCATCATGTTATAAACAGCTGTAGTGTCATCATGTTATAAACAGCTGTAGTGTCATCATCATGTTATAAACAGCTGTAGTGTCATCATGTTATAAACAGCTGTAGTGTCATCATCATGTTATAAACAGCTGTAGTGTCATCATGTTATAAACAGCTGTAGTGTCATCATGTTATAAACAGCTGTAGTGTCATCATCATGTTATAAACAGCTGTAGTGTCTTCATGTTATAAACAGCTGTAGTGTCATCATGTTATAAACAGCTGTAGTGTCATCATGTTATAAACAGCTGTAGTGTCATCATGTTATAAACAGCTGTAGTGTCTTCATCATGTTATAAACAGCTGTAGTGTCATCATGTTATAAACAGCTGTAGTGTCATCATGTTATAAACAGCTGTAGTGTCATCATGTTATAAACAGCTGTAGTGTCATCATCATGTTATAAACAGCTGTAGTGTCATCATGTTATAAACAGCTGTAGTGTCATCATCATGTTATAAACAGCTGTAGTGTCATCATGTTATAAACAGCTGTAGTGTCATCATGTTATAAACAGCTGTAGTGTCATCATGTTATAAACAGCTGTAGTGTCATCATGTTATAAACAGCTGTAGTGTCATCATCATGTTATAAACAGCTATAGTGTCATCATCATGTTATAAACAGCTGTAGTGTCATCATCATGTTATAAACAGCTGTAGTGTCATCATCATGTTATAAACAGCTGTAGTGTCATCATGTTATAAACAGCTGTAGTGTCATCATCATGTTATAAACAGCTGTAGTGTCATCATGTTATAAACAGCTGTAGTGTCATCATGTTATAAACAGCTGTAGTGTCATCATGTTATAAATAGCTGTAGTGTCATCATCATGTTATAAACAGCTGTAGTGTCATCATCATGTTATAAACAGCTGTAGTGTCATCATCATGTTATAAACAGCTGTAGTGTCATCATGTTATAAACAGCTGTAGTGTCATCATGTTATAAACAGCTGTAGTGTCATCATGTTATAAACAGCTGTAGTGTCATCATCATGTTATAAACAGCTGTAGTGTCATCATGTTATAAACAGCTGTAGTGTCATCATCATGTTATAAACAGCTGTAGTGTCATCATGTTATAAACAGCTGTAGTGTCATCATCATGTTATAAACAGCTGTAGTGTCATCATCATGTTATAAACAGCTGTAGTGTCATCATGTTATAAACAGCTGTAGTGTCATCATGTTATAAACAGCTGTAGTGTCATCATGTTATAAACAGCTGTAGTGTCATCATCATGTTATAAACAGCTGTAGTGTCATCATGTTATAAACAGCTGTAGTGTCATCATCATGTTATAAACAGCTGTAGTGTCATCATGTTATAAACAGCTGTAGTGTCATCATCATGTTATAAACAGCTGTAGTGTCATCATGTTATAAACAGCTGTAGTGTCATCATGTTATAAACAGCTGTAGTGTCATCATGTTATAAACAGCTGTAGTGTCATCATGTTATAAACAGCTGTAGTGTCATCATGTTATAAACAGCTGTAGTGTCATCATGTTATAAACAGCTGTAGTGTCATCATGTTATAAACAGCTGTAGTGTCATCATGTTATAAACAGCTGTAGTGTCATCATGTTATACACAGCTGTAGTGTCATCATGTTATAAACAGCTGTAGTGTCATCATCATGTTATAAACAGCTGTAGTGTCATCATGTTATAAACAGCTGTAGTGTCATCATGTTATAAACAGCTGTAGTGTCATCATGTTATAAACAGCTGTAGTGTCATCATGTTATAAACAGCTGTAGTGTCATCATGTTATAAACAGCTGTAGTGTCATCATCATGTTATAAACAGCTGTAGTGTCATCATGTTATAAACAGCTGTAGTGTCATCATGTTATAAACAGCTGTAGTGTCATCATCATGTTATAAACAGCTGTAGTGTCATCATCATGTTATAAACAGCTGTAGTGTCATCATGTTATAAACAGCTGTAGTGTCATCATCATGTTATAAACAGCTGTAGTGTCATCATCATGTTATAAACAGCTGTAGTGTCATCATCATGTTATAAACAGCTGTAGTGTCATCATCATGTTATAAACAGCTGTAGTGTCATCATGTTATAAACAGCTGTAGTGTCATCATGTTATAAACAGCTGTAGTGTCATCATCATGTTATAAACAGCTGTAGTGTCATCATCATGTTATAAACAGCTGTAGTGTCATCATGTTATAAACAGCTGTAGTGTCATCATCATGTTATAAACAGCTGTAGTGTCATCATGTTATAAACAGCTGTAGTGTCATCATCATGTTATAAACAGCTGTAGTGTCATCATCATGTTATAAACAGCTGTAGTGTCATCATGTTATAAACAGCTGTAGTGTCATCATGTTATAAACAGCTGTAGTGTCATCATGTTATAAACAGCTGTAGTGTCATCATCATGTTATAAACAGCTGTAGTGTCTTCATGTTATAAACAGCTGTAGTGTCATCATGTTATAAACAGCTGTAGTGTCATCATCATGTTATAAACAGCTGTAGTGTCATCATGTTATAAACAGCTGTAGTGTCATCATCATGTTATAAACAGCTGTAGTGTCATCATCATGTTATAAACAGCTGTAGTGTCATCATGTTATAAACAGCTGTAGTGTCATCATGTTATAAACAGCTGTAGTGTCATCATGTTATAAACAGCTGTAGTGTCATCATCATGTTATAAACAGCTGTAGTGTCATCATGTTATAAACAGCTGTAGTGTCATCATCATGTTATAAACAGCTGTAGTGTCATCATCATGTTATAAACAGCTGTAGTGTCATCATGTTATAAACAGCTGTAGTGTCATCATGTTATAAACAGCTGTAGTGTCATCATCATGTTATAAACAGCTGTAGTGTCATCATGTTATAAACAGCTGTAGTGTCATCATCATGTTATAAACAGCTGTAGTGTCATCATCATGTTATAAACAGCTGTAGTGTCATCATGTTATAAACAGCTGTAGTGTCATCATGTTATAAACAGCTGTAGTGTCATCATCATGTTATAAACAGCTGTAGTGTCATCATGTTATAAACAGCTGTAGTGTCATCATCATGTTATAAACAGCTGTAGTGTCATCATCATGTTATAAACAGCTGTAGTGTCATCATGTTATAAACAGCTGTAGTGTCATCATCATGTTATAAACAGCTGTAGTGTCATCATGTTATAAACAGCTGTAGTGTCATCATCATGTTATAAACAGCTGTAGTGTCATCATGTTATAAACAGCTGTAGTGTCATCATCATGTTATAAACAGCTGTAGTGTCATCATGTTATAAACAGCTGTAGTGTCATCTTCTGAGAAGTGCCACAGAACAAGTGACACTTTTTGACAATGACATCCTGAGTCGTTCCAATATAGCCGTATATACCTATTTTTCACATGTAATTATATGCTTCATTATTCAGTTGATGATGGACAATGACCGCCCAGAATGACAGAGTGGGTGAGAAGTGCCACAGAACAAGTGACACTTTTTGACAATGACATCCTGGGTCGTTCCTATATGACCAGTATAAATCTTTAAACTGAACTCTGGAAAGACAGCTCTATGATGGCTCTACTTATAAAAAAATGGAACTGAGCCTTTAAATGTCTTCATAGAAGGGGCCTGTCTGTGAAAAGCTGTGAAAAGGGAGTGAACCAGCGGAATGTGGGCCTCTGGAGAGGAGAGAGACAGAGACAGAGGAGAAAGAGCTGTGTAATGTTAACCCTTTCAGACGGGAAGGGTTGCTGGTTGAAGTCTTGAATCTATAGAGGGAGATCTTAAAAAAGAAACTATATAACAATTAAATGTTTGATGTGTACAGTAAAAGTTTTCAAAATGGCATGCTTATAAATTGAGTATCAGTAGAGAATAATACTAACAGAATAATGTGTAAAAACTGTTTGTCTGGAGGGATCCTTAAGAGATACTGGAGAGGCCCCGTACATGGTACGATATCACGTGGTCACCATAGACAAAGCCGTTGTCTGTTCTGAGGGAGAGAAGGGACTTTCAGTTACTTAAAAAAACCACTAGGTAACGAGAAGTAACGTTAGTACCAAGAAGGAGGAGCTCATACGAATTACGTATTGTACTCTGGTTTGCTAAACAAAAATGACAGCCTGTGACTTCACTGTTTTTTAGACCAATCGGAAATATTGTAAGATGGATATAAAAGGGACGGTTGCCCTTTCAAGAGCGGGATTTTACACGGAGCTGGAGAGAGAAGAAGAATGGTGCCTACTGACTTTTTTTGAGAGATGAGAAGAATGCTGCCAGACACGGGGCACAAGCCGTGCAGAGATGAGATGTTTTGTTCTGTGCTTATTTTAAACTGAATTGGGTGCTTTCCACTTCAGTATCTTTTTGTAACTAGCTTTTTCTAATTAAAATTACCTCTTTATAAATATCCTTTGTATCTTTTCTTCACTCTCAGACGGCCGGGTAAGCATTGAAATGTGTTCTGCATTTGTAACTTCACCCTGTTGCATTTTTGATTAATGATAATATGTGTAAGTGGCTTTATCCCTAGCTATAATGGGGATATAACTATAACTATAGGCTTTATCAAGTAGAGTAATAGGAGACATATGATTATGCATTAAGGACTAAAGGTGGATTCTGATAAACCTGGTTTTATCAAGTAATGCCATATAGTGATAATATGTGTAAGTGGCTTTATCCCTAGCTATAATGGGGATATAACTATAACTATAGGCTTTATCCCTACGGAGTAAAAGGAGACTTATGATTATGCATTAAGGACTAAAGGTGGATTCTGTATAATGGGATTATCAAGTAAAGCCATATAGTGATAAATACGTGTAACGGATTAGGGAAATGGACCTCCTCTGAATATAGAGAGTCCTTCCCAGTGTAAAATAGAATAAAAATATACCCTGCAACTCCATTTAATCAACTGTATTAATGGAGGGGACGGGGGGTTCCTGTGTGTGAGCCGAGGTCTGCTGAGTTTAAGCCCTGAACGTTATAGACAAATTGAGTCCTAGATGTCCCACGCTTCGCGGGACGCTGCTTGAAGCTGGGATTCGGACTAAAGAGTTATGGGATAATCAATCTGACCTCGGTTTATGACCGGTGCTCAACATGGCGTCCCTGGCGATGTGCATTTATACTAACCAAAATAGGTGCTAAACGGCCGAAGAAGACAGGACTACTGTCAAAAGCCTCTGGAGTAAAATTAAATCACAGATTTGGCTAAAATTAAAGTAGAAAGCTCTACTGGCGACTCGAGTGGAAGGCTCTACTCGGGGATATCACAAATGAATAGAAAGCTCTATCTTGGTGATTAAAGCAACGTTTACTCACAACTAAAGGGTAACATAATGTTTATAGAGCTCTGGGGGGAGTTACAAGTGCAGCATAATTTCGTGCTTTGCCCACAGGAAGCGAACTGGCCCTACCCAAGGCGAGGGCTCCCTAGCCCAAAGACACTGTTTGTAAGGAGGGGAGACTGGATGTGAAGCGAAGCCAAAACGGCCGTTCACAGAAAGGCGAGGGCTCCATAGCCCAAAGACACTGTTTGTAAGGAGGGGAGACTGGATGTGAAGCGAAGCCAAAACGGCCGTTCACAGAAAGGCGAGGGCTCCCTAGCCCAAAGACACTGTTTGTAAGGAGGGGAGACTGGATGTGAAGCGAAGCCAAAACGGCCGTTCACAGAAAGGCGAGGGCTCCCTAGCCCAAAGACACTGTTTGTAAGGAGGGGAGACTGGATGTGAAGCGAAGCCAAAACGGCCGTTCACAGAAAGGCGAGGGCTCCCTAGCCCAAAGACACTGTTTGTAAGGAGGGGAGACTGGATGTGAAGCGAAGCCAAAACGGCCGTTCACAGAAAGGCGAGGGCTCCCTAGCCCAAAGACACTGTTCGTAAGGAGGGGAGACTGGATGTGAAGCGAAGTCAAAACGGCCGTTCACAGAAAGGCGAGGGCTCCCTAGCCCAAAGACACTGTTTGTAAGGAGGGGAGACTGGATGTGAAGCGAAGCCAAAACGGCCGTTCACAGAAAGGCGAGGGCTCCCTAGCCCAAAGACACTGTTTGTAAGGAGGGGAGACTGGATGTGAAGCGAAGCCAAAACGGCCGTTCACAGAAAGGCGAGGGCTCCCTAGCCCAAAGACACTGTTTGTAAGGAGGGGAGACTGGATGTGAAGCGAAGCCAAAACGGCCGTTCACAGAAAGGCGAGGGCTCCCTAGCCCAAAGACACTGTTTGTAAGGAGGGGAGACTGGATGTGAAGCGAAGTCAAAACGACCGTTCACAGAAAGGCGATGGCTCCCCTAGCCCAAAGATACTGTTTGTGAGGAGGGGAGACTACGTGACACGCAGCCAAGACGACCGTTCACTGAATGTTCCCTGGATGGCTACCTAGCCCGAGGCTACGTGACGCTAGCTGAAACGGCGTGTTCACTGGAACATGGGCTGACAAGCCAGGAGTGAACTGAATGCTAACTGGATGACAACCTCCAGCTCCAGGAGACGCTGAGGCAGCGGGAGCGGGAGCTCACGGCCCTGAAGGGGGCGCTGAAGGACGAGGTGGCCACGCACGACCGGGAGATCCGAGACCCTCAGGGAGCAGTACAGCACCGACATGGAGAGGCTGAGGAGCAGCATGGAGCAGGTGTCCCAGTCTCAGGCAGGTATCGAGGCAGAGCGGCAGCGTGTGAACACCTCGGTGCGCTCCCTGCAGCAGCAGCTAGAGGACTGCAGGGACGAGAGTGCCCACTGGATGGAGCAGTTCCACACCACCAGAGACGAACTGCGAAGCACCAAACAGGAGCTGCTGCAGTCTCGTCTGGAGAAGGAGGAGTTTGAGGAGGAGCTGAAGGAGCTGCAGGAGCGAGATCACTCCCTGCAGTGCATAAGCCCAGGACCACGTGGTCTACAAGGTCTCACAGACAATCACCAAACATATCAGTCACTAACCACCCAGTCTGGACCGATAACTCTGATACACCATGGTCAATCCTCACCTTCACTGGACCGTCATTGACGAACTATGGTAGATGGGAAACAAGCATGGTAACGGCAGGAGGCTCTTACTACCGAAACCTGAGGAAACAGGTAATGGAAAAAAGGACCAAAAAGCCCCTGAAACCAGGCAAGGCAGTAATCACAGAGTGTGATTATGAGGTGTTTCACGCGGAGAAAATTGTCCATGTGACACTAAGTCAAGACCAATACAAGGAGATAGAGTCCTCACACATAAACTGGGACAGACTGGTGTCCCGTATAAAGGAACTACTGCAGAAAAGGGAAATCTATGCTGGCCACGGTACTAAGGACATGCCCTACCGACTAGCCATAAACCTGATGTGGGGCAGGTCTCGAGGATATGGCCAAAGAGGCATATGGTTGGGGAAAGCTGTAATCAGCACGATCTCAAGCCTAAGGAGTGCAGGGCACACGGAGATCCGTCTCATGATGGAACCTAGGGACCATGAGTCAATAACCCTGGCCGTGGATAGAGCCGGGGAGGGTGAGGAAGACGAGGACGATGAGCCTGCATTGGTACCTCTCACTCCCCCTCCGAACCCTAAGGGATCGGGACCCGTACCCAGGAAAGAAAGGTCCAACTCCCAGAACTCCTCCCGAGCAGCGGAGAGAGGGAGATCATCCACACCCAGGAGACCGACAGTACCGTTCGAACCTGAAAAGGCGGAACCTGCGCGATCTCAGGCCAGGAGTATCCATAGACTTCTAGGCCGTCCCCCGGACTCAGGGGACGACCCAGCAAGTAGCGAACAGGAGTATACTGACCTAAATCAGGACTCAGGAATGGAGGGAGACCGGGATAGGTCAAGCTCCAGAGCATCCTCCAAGTCTTCATCTCGATCAAGATCTAGGGAGAGAGTTCGGTACCCGAGGGGCGAACCTCCTAGACCTCGAAACAAGAGAGCGAAACCGGTCAAACTGAGACCTATAGGCAAGGGGCCTACTCTGAAAGGCACCACCTTTCAGTCACCCTCGGGCTTGACCTGGAGCTCAGGATTGGAGGACGTCTCCGAAGAGAGTGAAGGAGACTTGGAAGGAAAGAAAACAGGGGATATTATGCCAGCATATCCCGTGAGATGGGGAACGGCTCAGGCCTTAGCCCGGTCACCCGTGGCAGAAAAAGTGTTGTCTCACCCTGGGGTAACAGAACCATACAAGCATGCACACTTACATGCAGGCTATGACATACTACGTGAACAGGTGTACAAGCTAGACAGGGCCATGGCTGAAATAGCCAAGAGAGAAAGAAACTGGTTGAACGAGGCCCCGTCCATAAGCCCAATCCGAGCCCTGAGACACAGCACAGAGGAACACCGACCGGAAGTGAGCCCTCACTCCATACTAGCCCAATCTCCCGGAGACATTTACCGACCGAGAGGAAAGAGTTCACATACAGGCAGGAGTCTGCGTGACAGCACCCAATATGGAGAAAGCAACAAAGCACAAGAATTGTTAAGCAAAACCCAAGTGCTCAAAAAACTGGCCCCAGAAATGCTTCGAGGGGAGACCCAGGCTGCTTATATCCATAAGTGTGCTCAGATTTTCCATGGGTCACCTCTCTATGATGACCCGGAGGCCGCTCGCATTTTGAGACACCTCAAAGGACTGGAGGTCCCCGAAGGGGCTTCAATGGCCCAAATGATGGAAATGGAAGTAAGAATCCCCGGTCAAGATCCAGGGGAAAATATGGTGGAGAAACTAATCCCACAGGTGCGAGACGGGAGCTTGTCTCTCACTGTTGCAGCAGAATCAGTCATACGTGGAACGCCTAGGCAAAGATCAGGCTTACTGCTTGAAAAGCTATTCATCGGTGTACCAGGTGGTAACCGTCTTGCAGCCAAATGCGCAGCATGGTCCCGAGACCAGTTACGGACGGAATGCATGCTGTATGACCAAGTCAAAATGCTTTCTCAACACAAATACTGTAAAGATGTCCGTCTTTTCTCTAAACCAGAGTAGAGAGGACGAAAGAATTTGTAATCTATTTCATGCAAAGGGGATTTCCTGACAGCTACCATCTGGTAGGTTAGCACCTGTACCAACCATATCAGCTGCGTGAGATGTACACTCACCAGCGCCTATGGATAAAAATTGAGACTCTGCAAACTCTCATCAAGCTTAGCACCTTGACGCGGGGGGACAGAGCGAGCATCAGGGTCTCTATATCCGACGGGCCTATCAGATTTGTGGGGACTCGGAAGCTTCAGCATACAGGACGCTGTGATGCTTGGGCGGCCGAGTCACTGGTTTATAGGTCTGTCAAAACGGATTGGAGGTTCTGGGGCTTAGAACATTCGTGAGTTGGGCTTTATGCTAATTGAATAGGTATCAAAAGCCGAAAGAATATGAACTGAAATAACTGCGGTCAGGGGCCTCTGGAGTAAAATTTATTACAGATTTGAGTTAAAACCTTACTCAAGTGTGATCTTATCAGCAAGCAATCCTCTCCAACCAAGACTCCTCCTAAGTGCTCGAGATCTGGAACAATGAGTGACGTAGAGGTCTGCAAAGCGCAGCAGACAGCCTAAGAGGTAAAAAATCTATCAGGAACAAGAGAGGGTTCATAAGAAACCACTTGAAGTGGCGTTTACTCGCGACTAATAGGGCTAGGGAGCCCTAAAGTCACTTGAACTTGAAGTAACTAAATGCTTACTTAAAGTCAGAACTTAAGTAGAAAAAACTCTACTTTGTGAATAGCAGGCTGAAATAGCCATTGCGAATAGCAGGCTGAAATAGCCATTGCGAATAGCAGGCTGAAATAGCCATTGCGAATAGCAGGCTGAAATAGCCATTGCAAATAGCAGGCTGAAATAGCCATTGCGAATAGCAGGCTGAAATAGCCATTGCGAGCAGGCTGAAATAGCCATTGCGAATAGGAGCGAATAGCAGGCTAACTAGCCATTGCTAACAGGACGAGGCTACTCACATGATCGGACAGGTATATGATAACCTTGGACATGCCGGAAGCAGGAGGATGTTGGTATACCTGAGAACTAACAACATTCTCATACATAAAGCCAAACAAAGAGCGATAACAGTCCGAAAGGCCTGTGAACAATGTGCGCTGGTAAAGGTGCGCTGGTAAAGGGACAAAACCTGAACCAGTGCCGCATTCTTAGACAGGGGGGGGGGTCCCCCGGAGTCAGTGGACGACGCAGCGAATGGCAAGAAGGAATATACTGACTCAGGTCAGAAATCGGAAATGGAGGAAGACCGGGATAGGTCAAGCTCCAGAGCATCCTCAGGGTCCTCATCTAGACCTCCCAGACCTCCCAGACCTCCCAGACCTCCCAGACCTCCCAGACCTCCCAGACCTCCCAGACCTCCTAGACCTCCCAGACCGGACAGAGAGACATCGGCCTGGACCCAGGTTACAGGGCGACGAGAGCCCTGAATGGACCTGAAAGAGAGAAAAGAAATGAGTCCTCTGTGGACTGTATCTGTGATGTCCTGCGAGGCCTACGGACAGGGTCACAAGACCAGGCCAACCACACTTCAATAGAGGACTGCTGCTACAATTCTCGGGGATCCGTGGGGGTCGCCCGAGAAGTGACAAATCAACCTACCTCAAACTATGGGAGAGGTCCAAGAGGTCAGAGGGGGCGACCCCAAGATGACCAAGGTGACCAAGATGACCAAGGTGCCCAAGATGACCAAGATGACCAAGATGACCAAGGTGACCAAGATGACCAAGGTGACCAAGATGACCAAGACGACAACAGCCTGGGTGCATCGGCCGGGAACAACAGATGCAAGTCTTCCCGCCGGATACCAAGCAACAACGTGACCCCTATCCTGTCGAGCCGTCCAGCCAGGGAACAACAGATGCAAGTCTTCCCGCCGGCTACCAGGGTAACAAGGTACCGAGATGGCAGAGGGGGTGTGGAGAGTCACAGCCACGTGACCCCACAATCGCCATCTCGTCCCCCAGTACAGACGCTATTAAGACAATGGAAAATGACCGCCCAGAATGACAGAGTGGGTGAGAAGTGCCACAGAACAAGTGACACTTTTTGACAATGACATCCTGAGTCGTTCCAATATAGCCGTATATACCTATTTTTCACATGTAATTATATGCTTCATTATTCAGTTGATGATGGACAATGACCGCCCAGAATGACAGAGTGGGTGAGAAGTGCCACAGAACAAGTGACACTTTTTGACAATGACATCCTGGGTCGTTCCTATATGACCAGTATAAATCTTTAAACTGAACTCTGGAAAGACAGCTCTATGATGGCTCTACTTATAAAAAAATGGAACTGAGCCTTTAAATGTCTTCATAGAAGGGGCCTGTCTGTGAAAAGCTGTGAAAAGGGAGTGAACCAGCGGAATGTGGGCCTCTGGAGAGGAGAGAGACAGAGACAGAGGAGAAAGAGCTGTGTAATGTTAACCCTTTCAGACGGGAAGGGTTGCTGGTTGAAGTCTTGAATCTATAGAGGGAGATCTTAAAAAAGAAACTATATAACAATTAAATGTTTGATGTGTACAGTAAAAGTTTTCAAAATGGCATGCTTATAAATTGAGTATCAGTAGAGAATAATACTAACAGAATAATGTGTAAAAACTGTTTGTCTGGAGGGATCCTTAAGAGATACTGGAGAGGCCCCGTACATGGTACGATATCACGTGGTCACCATAGACAAAGCCGTTGTCTGTTCTGAGGGAGAGAAGGGACTTTCAGTTACTTAAAAAAACCACTAGGTAACGAGAAGTAACGTTAGTACCAAGAAGGAGGAGCTCATACGAATTACGTATTGTACTCTGGTTTGCTAAACAAAAATGACTTCACTGTTTTTTAGACCAATCGGAAATATTGTAAGATGGATATAAAAGGGACGGTTGCCCTTTCAAGAGCGGGATTTTACACGGAGCTGGAGAGAGAAGAAGAATGGTGCCTACTGACTTTTTTTGAGAGATGAGAAGAATGCTGCCAGACACGGGGCACAAGCCGTGCAGAGATGAGATGTTTTGTTCTGTGCTTATTTTAAACTGAATTGGGTGCTTTCCACTTCAGTATCTTTTTGTAACTAGCTTTTTCTAATTAAAATTACCTCTTTATAAATATCCTTTGTATCTTTTCTTCACTCTCAGACGGCCGGGTAAGCATTGAAATGTGTTCTGCATTTGTAACTTCACCCTGTTGCATTTTTGATTAATGATAATATGTGTAAGTGGCTTTATCCCTAGCTATAATGGGGATATAACTATAACTATAGGCTTTATCAAGTAGAGTAATAGGAGACATATGATTATGCATTAAGGACTAAAGGTGGATTCTGATAAACCTGGTTTTATCAAGTAATGCCATATAGTGATAATATGTGTAAGTGGCTTTATCCCTAGCTATAATGGGGATATAACTATAACTATAGGCTTTATCCCTACGGAGTAAAAGGAGACTTATGATTATGCATTAAGGACTAAAGGTGGATTCTGTATAATGGGATTATCAAGTAAAGCCATATAGTGATAAATACGTGTAACGGATTAGGGAAATGGACCTCCTCTGAATATAGAGAGTCCTTCCCAGTGTAAAATAGAATAAAAATATACCCTGCAACTCCATTTAATCAACTGTATTAATGGAGGGGACGGGGGGTTCCTGTGTGTGAGCCGAGGTCTGCTGAGTTTAAGCCCTGAACGTTATAGACAAATTGAGTCCTAGATGTCCCACGCTTCGCGGGACGCTGCTTGAAGCTGGGATTCGGACTAAAGAGTTATGGGATAATCAATCTGACCTCGGTTTACGACCGGTGCTCAACATCTTCATGTTATAAACAGCTGTAGTGTCATCATGTTATAAACAGCTGTAGTGTCATCATGTTATAAACAGCTGTAGTGTCATCATCATGTTATAAACAGCTGTAGTGTCATCATCATGTTATAAACAGCTGTAGTGTCATCATGTTATAAACAGCTGTAGTGTCATCATGTTATAAACAGCTGTAGTGTCATCATGTTATAAACAGCTGTAGTGTCATCATCATGTTATAAACAGCTGTAGTGTCATCATGTTATAAACAGCTGTAGTGTCATCATGTTATAAACAGCTGTAGTGTCATCATGTTATAAACAGCTGTAGTGTCATCATCATGTTATAAACAGCTGTAGTGTCATCATGTTATAAACAGCTGTAGTGTCATCATGTTATAAACAGCTGTAGTGTCTTCATCATGTTATAAACAGCTGTAGTGTCATCATGTTATAAACAGCTGTAGTGTCATCATCATGTTATAAACAGCTGTAGTGTCATCATGTTATAAACAGCTGTAGTGTCATCATGCTATAAACAGCTGTAGTGTCATCATGTTATAAACAGCTGTAGTGTCATCATGTTATAAACAGCTGTAGTGTCATCATGTTATAAACAGCTGTAGTGTCATCATCATGTTATAAACAGCTGTAGTGTCATCATGTTATAAACAGCTGTAGTGTCATCATCATGTTATAAACAGCTGTAGTGTCATCATGTTATAAACAGCTGTAGTGTCATCATCATGTTATAAACAGCTGTAGTGTCATCATGTTATAAACAGCTGTAGTGTCATCATGTTATAAACAGCTGTAGTGTCATCATCATGTTATAAACAGCTGTAGTGTCATCATGTTATAAACAGCTGTAGTGTCATCATGTTATAAACAGCTGTAGTGTCATCATCATGTTATAAACAGCTGTAGTGTCATCATGTTATAAACAGCTGTAGTGTCATCATGTTATAAACAGCTGTAGTGTCATCATCATGTTATAAACAGCTGTAGTGTCATCATCATGTTATAAACAGCTGTAGTGTCATCATGTTATAAACAGCTGTAGTGTCATCATCATGTTATAAACAGCTGTAGTACTCATGCATTGTAACTTTACCAGTAATGTGCCTGATTTATGATGTAAAAAACCTTAGGAGTGTGGCTTTCCCCAGACGGAGTAAAAGGAGAAATATGTTTATGCATATGGACTAAAGGTGGGTTCTGTATAACTGTGATTATCAAGTAATGCCATACAGTGGTAATACGTGTAACCGAATAAGTTGAAGCAAAATAGAATAAATATACTCCGCAACTCCAATCAATCAACCGTATGACTGGAGGGGACGGAGGAGAGCCTGTGTGTGGGCCTGGGTCGGCTGGGTTTAAACCCTGCAGTTTATAGACGCATTGAGTCCTAGACATCACAGACGTCGCAGGACGCTGCTTGAAGTTGAGATGCGGACCAATGAGTTATGGGATTATCAATCTGACCTAGGCTTATGACACGCACTTATCATGGCGTCCCTACGATGGGCATTTATACTAACTAAAATAGGTGCTAAACGGCAGAAGAAAACAGGACAACTGTCAAAAGCCTCTGGAGTAAAATTTAATTACAGATTTGGCAAAACCTAAAGTAGAAGGTTCTACTCAAAGAAAGAATCACACTTAAAGTATATTTTTGTGATTGCAGTGAAAGATCACTCATGACTAAAAAATTACGTAATGTTTTCTTACAGTCAAAAACGTAGAAGGTTCTACTCAAAGAAAGAATCACACTTAAAGTATATTTTTGTGATTGCAGTGAAAGATCACTCATGACTAAAAAGTTACGTAATGTTTTCTTACAGTCAAAAACGTAGAAGGTTCTACTCAAAGAAAGAATCACACTTAAAGTATATTTTTGTGATTGCAGTGAAAGATCACTTATGACTAAAAAGTTACGTAATGTTTTCTTACAGTCAAAAATGTAGAAGGTTCTACTCAAAGAAAGAATCACACTTAAAGTATATTTTTGTGATTGCAGTGAAAGATCACTCATGACTAAAAAGTTACGTAATGTTTTCTTACAGTCAAAACCGTAGAAGGTTCTACTCAAAGAAAGAATCACACTTAAAGTATATTTTGTGATTGCAGTGAAAGATCACTCATGACTAAAAAGTTACGTAATGTTTTCTTACAGTCAAAAACGTAGAAGGTTCTACTCAAAGAAAGAATCACACTTAAAGTATATTTTTGTGATTGCAGTGAAAATTCAATCTGGGGGGAGTTACAATGCAAAAAACAATTTCGTGCTTTGCCCACTGGAAGTGAACTGGCCCTAGCCAGACGAGAGCTAACTAGCTCACCATTGGCTACCTAGCCCAAAGCTATGTGAAGCGCAGCCAAAACGGCCGTTCACAGAAAGGCGAACTGGATGGCTACCTAGCCCAAAGCTATGTGAAGCGCAGCCAAAACGGCCGTTCACAGAAAGGCGAACTGGATGGCTACCTAGCCCAAAGCTATGTGAAGCGCAGCCAAAACGGCCGTTCACAGAAAGGCGAACTGGATGGCTACCTAGCCCAAAGCTATGTGAAGCGCAGCCAAAACGGCCGTTCACAGAAAGGCGAACTGGATGGCTACCTAGCCCAAAGCTATGTGAAGCGCAGCCAAAACGGCCGTTCACAGAAAGGCGAACTGGATGGCTACCTAGCCCAAAGCTATGTGAAGCGCAGCCAAAACGGCCGTTCACAGAAAGGCGAACTGGATGGCTACCTAGCCCAAAGCTATGTGAAGCGCAGCCAAAACGGCCGTTCACAGAAAGGCGAACTGGATGGCTACCTAGCCCAAAGCTATGTGAAGCGCAGCCAAAACGGCCGTTCACAGAAAGGCGAACTGGATGGCTACCTAGCCCAAAGCTATGTGAAGCGCAGCCAAAACGGCCGTTCACAGAAAGGCGAACTGGATGGCTACCTAGCCCAAAGCTATGTGAAGCGCAGCCAAAACGGCCGTTCACAGAAAGGCGAACTGGATGGCTACCTAGCCCAAAGCTATGTGAAGCACAGCCAAAACGGCCGTTCACAGAAAGGCGAACTGGATGGCTACCTAGCCCAAAGCTATGTGAAGCGCAGCCAAAACGGCCGTTCACAGAAAGGCGAACTGGATGGCTACCTAGCCCAAAGCTACGTGACACGCAGCCAAAACGGCCGTTCACAGGAATGCTAACTGGATGGCTACCTAGCCCAAAGCTACGTGACACGCAGCCAAAACGGCCGTTCACAGGAATGCTAACTGGATGGCTACCTAGCCCAAAGCTACGTGACACGCAGCCAAAACGGCCGTTCACAGGAATACAAGCTAACTAGCTCACCATCGGCTAACAAGCCAGTGCTAACACCCATGAGCTGGCCCTAGCCAGACGGAAGCTAACTAGCTCACCATCGGCTAACGAGCCAGTAACAACACAATGTCTCACAATCATTCCCACATCATAGAGGAGGAATTACCCTCGGATGAGGGATTGGGAGTTTTTATACCCGACCTGGGTCTGGACTACCTAGGAGAACGGGAGGAACACCCAGAGTCCCCTGAAACGTTTGCGGGAAGTGAGGAATTCACAGAACCAAGCAAATCACAATACCCAGAGCTGCCGGCTGTACAGCAAGCAGTAATTGGCACAGGAGGGAGACCCTACGGCTGTGACCAGTGTGGAAGGAGCTTCAAGACGAAGGCTCAACTTAAACAACACCACCTGGTACACACAGAACATAAACCTTACGGTTGCGCCCAGTGTGAGAAGGCCTTCAAGACGAAGGGAGAGCTTAAAAGTCACCACTTGGTACACACAGGAGAGAAACCTTACTGCTGTGACAAGTGTGGGAAGACGTTCAAGACGAAGAGAGAGCTTAAAGGTCACCACTTGGTGCACACACAAGAGAAACCTTACTGCTGTGACCAGTGTGGAAAGAGCTTCAAGACGAAGGGAGAGCTTAGAAATCACTGTACGGTACACACATGAGAGAGACCTTACAGCTGTGGCCAGTGTGGAAGGAGCTTCAAGACGAAGGCTCACCTTAAACATCACCACCTAATACACACAGAAGAGAAACCTTACTGCTGTGACCAGTGTGGGAAGACCTTCAAGACGAAGGCAGAACTTAAACAACACCACCCGGTACACACAGAAGAGAAACCTTACTGCTGTGACCAGTGTGGAAGGAGTTCCAAGACGAAGGAAGATCTTAAACGTCACCACCTGGTACACACAGGAGGGAGACCCTACGGCTGTGACCAGTGTGACATGAGCTTCAAGAGAAAGACAGCGCTTAAAGTTCACCACCTGGTACACACAGAACATAAACCTTACGGTTGCGCCCAGTGTGGGAAGACCTTCAAGACGAAGGCAGAACTTAAACAACACCACCTGGTACACACAGAACATAGACCTTACTGCTGTGACCAGTGTGGGAAGACCTTCAAGACGAAGGCTCACCTTAAACATCACCACCTAATACACACAGAAGAGAAACCTTACTGCTGTGACCAGTGTGGGAAGACCTTCAAGACGAAGGCAGAACTTAAACAACACCACCCGGTACACACAGAAGAGAAACCTTACTGCTGTGACCAGTGTGGGAAGAGCTTCAAGACGAAGCGTAACCTTACACTACACCACACGGTACACACACGAGAGAAACCATACTACTGTGACCAGTGTTACATGAGCTTCCGGAACCAGCAAGGGCTTAAGAGACACAGACGGCGGAGGCAGCCATGCAAGGTGCCAACCTGCTTAACGGGGGCAGTAAGGGGTTATGTGTCTCGCTCAAGAACACTGCGACACACTATCATGGACGAGTTTGGAAATGGAAAAAACCAAGAGGACGATGTAGTCATTCTTCCTCTTTATGAGGCGCCAGGCCCCACCTCAAAACGAGTATCTCCCTCCACTGACATAGAGGCGTTCAACTCTCTAGACGAGTACCTAAAGGCCAAAAACATCAATTATGAGCACTGTTCCATTTTCTATGGCCCAGAAGAGGAGGATGGCGACATTCAGATCAAGGATCAGAACCCGAGGCCACAGATGACACCTTTAGGTGAAACTGAGTCTGAGCCTGAACAGGATGGGGAGCTAAATACCTCTGAAACTGAACACAGTTCTGATAACTCAACATATTGAGTAATAGCTCAAGAGAAGCTAGCACAAGGAGACGCTAGCTCACCAAAGGGGCTTCAATGGCCCAAATGATGGAAAGAGAAATAAGAACCCCCGGTCAAGATCCAGGGGAAAACATGGGGGAGAAACTAACCCCAGAGCAGCAAGCGGAGATGAGGCCAAGGGAGCCTTAAAGTCAAAGGCAGAGGGAGCTTTAAACAGTCACTTAAACTTAAAGTAACATAATGCTTACTTAGAGTCGAAACTTAAGTAGAAAACTCTACGAGTCTATAGCAGGATAACAAGCCAGAAGCTAGCAGGAGCATAAGTCCTGCTACTGTGACGGAAGTGGAACCAGCGTAATCATACAGGCTGGTGTTATCAGCAGGAGCTGAGTCTACAAGAGGCTACATAGCCTGAATCTACAAGAGGCTACCTAGCCTGAGTCTACAGCAGGCTAACTAGCCAGAGCTAACACCAGACAT
The DNA here is from genome assembly GCF_963971535.1 of Notolepis coatsorum. Lineage (NCBI taxonomy): Eukaryota > Metazoa > Chordata > Actinopteri > Aulopiformes > Paralepididae > Notolepis > Notolepis coatsorum. Next base: position 196,216 of record NW_028173220.1, on the reverse strand, counting down.
AACAGTAACTAACTACCCAGTCTGGACCGAGACAGGCACAATACAGAGTTGACCCCCTGTGCAAGAAGGAAATGGACGGAAACAACAGTCCGAAAGGCCTGTGAACAATGTGCGCTGGTAAGGGGGACAAAACCTGAACCAGTGCCATCGAGACGAATAGCAGTATCTGAGAGCAGGACTGAAACCACTGGAGGAAGCGGGTGTAATGGCCCAATACTCTGTACCCTATCAGCCCAATACGAACGGGGTGGCAGAGAGAGCTGTATGCTCTATGAAGGATCAGAACCTGCCCTATTTCGGGCCAGGAGCATTCTTAGACGGGGGGGAGGTCCCCCGGAGTCAGTGGACGACGCAGCGAATGGCAAGAAGGAATATACTGACTCAGGTCAGAACTCGGAAATGGAGGAAGACCGGGATAGGTCAAGCTCCAGAGCATCCTCAAGGTCCTCATCTAGACCTCCCAGACCTCCCAGACCTCCCAGACCTCCCAGACCTCCTAGACCTCCTCGACCGGACAGAGAGACATCGGCCTGGACCCAGGTTACAGGGCGACGAGAGCCCTGAATGGACCTGAAAGAGAGAAAAGAAATGAGTCCTCTGTGGACTGTATCTGTGATGTCCTGCGAGGCCTACGGACAGGGTCACACGACCAGGCCAACCACACTTCAATAGAGGACTGCTGCTACAATTCTCGGGGACCCGTGGGGTCGCCCGAGAAGTGACAATTCAACCTACCTCAAACTATGGGAGAGATCCAAGAGGTCAGAGGGGGTGACCCCAAGATGACCAAGATGACCCCAAGGGGTACCAAGATGGCAGTGTGTGGAGAGTCACGGCCACGTGACCCCGCAATCGCCATCTCGTCCCTCCAGTACATACGCTATTAACAGGAGGAAAGCTGAATCCAGATTTTGGATGGACAGAGGCTACACATGCTAACAACATGACAAATGGGTCCTGTTCACAGGATCGAGCACCGCATGTGGACGAATGGAGCAAACGGAGGGACATAACTCAATTTGCGATAGTACTGGGTACCATTATCGGGCGTGCAGCTGAAGACATAGGAGAGGCCGTGAAGGACGGAGTGGGAGATGTTTGGAATTTTGCAACTTCCATGATACAGACAGCCAGGGCGATCATTCTGGGGATTGTGCGGTGGGCCCTCCCCTGCATTTTGATAATAGGGGTCATTATTACAATAAATCTACTACGTCATATGGGCCTCTTCTCCCGGTCAGGAAGGGCCGTAAATTATGTAAAAAAGAGACTGTGGCCTTCAACTATGACGGCGCCTCTTCTGAAATGATGATAAAAAGGATCAGTGCTTTCTCTCTCGCACACTAGTCAGAGACACTGAGACGCATAGACACAACAGCAACTAACGGAGGATGGCTGTTAAGGAATATACCATCTTAAAAGACGAACTTCTGCTACATGGTGATAGCGTACTGGGTATTTTGGATCGTGACCCCCACGTTCCTAGGAGAGCGACCCTCGTGTCATCATCACCAAGCCTGGTTTCACCAAAAATGCCTGACCAGGGCCAGCCAGCAACTACGATTACATCACCGGAGGATACACTGTCTCTGGCCCTAGGAGCAACCTGGTTGAAGAGGATATCGCTCCAAAGAGGAAAATGGGACGTTATAGACGACAGCCAACGATCTCAGTTATATGCAGAAAACGGAAGAATGATGACGAATGAAGAGCTTAAGTTGCCCGCCAGTTGGGCTGACATAGTGGGCATAAAACCAGGGAGAAGACCTTATTCTGACCCCTTCACCAGGATGCCGTTCGAGGATTTCTTCTACTTGGACTGAGTGTCAGAATTGAGATCCAGTAGGGCCCATGTTCTGGTGGGAGGCAACTGGACCGGTATTCTCCCGGCCTGGGTGAAGATTTACCTGGTTACCAGAGCGGGTGACCCACATCTCGGCAAGACATGGGCCACCGTGGAGACCTGGGGAAACAGCTGTGAATATTTTAGGGTTGATTTGATTTTTTACCCTAAGATGAGCACGTCTCACATCGAGGCTGAGTCTGGATTCCGTCAGGCGCGGAGGGATCCGAAGATTTATCCAGTCCAGCCCTCCACCGAGCACAGGAGTGTGGTCAGTCAAGAGGTCAGGGGAGGTGAAAAGGGTCACAGCCTGCAAGACCCAAGATCGATGACCTCTCGAACCGGGGGGTCACGACAAGAGGTCCCCAGTACAAGTACTTCACCACCACCAACCAGAGGCTGGGCGGAGTATGAGAGGCCAAAGAAAACTAGAAAGTCAGCCAAGTATCCAACAACACCTTACCAATAAAATAAAATGTTGGTAAAAATATAATCAAGAAAAGCAAAGCCCTGTTCTCTAAAAAAGGACAGTGAAAATATAGGGGGGTGAACAGTGATTTCTGTTCAAAATTTTTTGTTGTTTATGTAACAATATAGCCGTATATACCTATTTTTCACATAAATCAAATCAAATCAAATTTATTTATAGGGCCCGACAACACACGTTAATGTCCCCATGGGCCGTACAGATCTTCTTTAAACAAGTCAAGAAGAAAACATAACAATAAGTCAAGAACAGAACAAGAACACCATAAGGTGCAAACATTTTTAGATGGATGCAAATAAATGAAAGAATGCAAGCACTCCCAGACATACCCCACGCGAAGGTAAGGAAAAACTCACTTAAACCTAACAATAGGGAAAAAAGCTCCACAGGCAGTGTGGAGGAGAGAAACCTTAGAAGGGCCATTCAAGGGGGGATCTCCCTTCTTAGATGTTGGTGATAGTAGTGTTGCAGACGGACAGTTGGTAAGCATGCACTCATGTGTGTAGTGAAACACAGATGAGTGCGTGCAATAGCAACTGTACATTTTGAAAAATTTAAGATCGAGCTAATAGCGATAGCAACTGAACATTTTGAAAGATTAAAGATAGAGCTGATAGCAATCTATTTGAGGCACAGGGGCGGCGCAAAGAGGGTCACGTCCTCCCTGTCTTAGTCAAGGGACATTTAACACATGTAATTATATGCTTCATTATTCAATTATTATTATTCAATTATTCAATTGACAATGGACAATGACCTACCAGGATGACAGAGAGGGTGTGAAGTGCCACAGAACAACAGTGACACTTTTGGAAATTGACATCCTGATTCGTTCCTATATAACCAGTATATTCTTTTATAGACTTTAAAACTGAACTCTGGTTGGAAGATAGTGAAATGATTGTTCTGCATAGGAGGTGTCTGTATCAGCAGGCCCGCAGTGGGGAGTTAACCCTGAGGAATGTGGCCCTGAGGATGCAGCAGCAGAGGAGAGAAAACTGTAATGTTAACCCTTACAGAGAGGAAGCAGGACAGACATGCATGTATGGTCTGAGGTGATGGGGCCCCCGGGGAGTTAAAGGTTGAGGTTGTGAAATTTTAGAGTAAAGGGGAGTCTTGAAAACGATAGAGAGAATCTTAAAAACTATATAACAATTAAATGTTTAATGTTTACAGTGAAAGTTTTCATAATGTCATGCTTATAATTAACTGTCAGTAGAGAATAATACTAAAATGATGTGTAAATTGTTTTTCTGGAGGAGGGCATCTCTGAAGATTCTCTGCTAAAAACTCTAAGGAGTCTTGATAAGAAATCTTATGGATGGCCTCGCCCGGTACTGCCTGGTACCACATGGTTACCACAGACAAACCCGTTGTTTGTTCTGAAAAATGGAGGGACTTTCTCTTACTTAAAAAACACTAGGTAACTAAAGGTAACGCTAGTAAAAAGGAGGAGGAGTCCATACGGACTACGTATTGTATTTTGGTTTGCTAAGCGAAAATGACATCCCTGTGACATCACTGTTTTTAGACCAATCGGAAATATGATACAGTATCAATATAAAAAGGACTGTTGCCCATTCAAGAGACACACTTTTTTGAGAGATTTTGTGGAGATGACTGAATCCTGATACATTGTAAGCTGAAACCTGTGTACTTATAAAAATGAAACTGAACCTTTAATGTAATCTTATACTGTTAAAAAAATAAAACAATCTTCTTTTGGAACAACACTTGCTTCAATTCTTCCCAAAACTGAAAGACGACTGGTAAGCATGGAGATGTTTTTTTGCATTGTAACTTTACCAGTAATGTGCCTGATTTATGATGTAAAAAACCTTAGGAGTGTGGCTTTCCCCAGATGGAGTAAAAGGAGAAATATGTTTATGCATATGGACTAAAGGTGGGTTCTGTATAACTGTGATTATCAAGTAATGCCATACAGTGGTAATACGTGTAACCGAATAAGTTAAAGCAAAATAGAATAAATATACTCCGCAACTCCAATCAATCAACCGTATGACTGGAGGGGACGGAGGAGTGCCTGTGTGTGGGCCTGGGTCGGCTGGGTTTAAACCCTGCAGTTTATAGACGCATTGAGTCCTAGATATCACAGACGTCGCAGGACGCTGCTTGAAGTTGAGATGCGGACCAATGAGTTATGGGATTATCAATCTGACCTAGGCTTATGACACGCACTTATCAGGTAGTCAGTGTGTAGTGTGATGTGTGCTGGTGCCAGTGTATGGTAGTCAGTGTGTAGTGTGATGTGTGCCTGGTGCCAGTGTATGGTAGTCAGTGTGTAGTGTGATGTGTGCCTGGTGCCAGTGTATGGTAGTCATTGTGTAGTGTGTGATGTGTGCCTGGTGCCAGTGTATGGTAGTCAGTGTGTAGTGTGATGTGTGTCTGGTGCCAGTGTATAGCAGCCATTGAGCCTGCGTAGCCCAAGGTTGGGTGCTACCAGTGGTGGTGAAGGAGGCAATTTCCACCCTACATTGTGCGGAGTGCTTTGAGTGTCTAGAAAAGCGCTATATAAATGTAATGAATTATTATAATGAGAATAATCAGAATCCTCTGTAATGTGTTCAAGTTCAAGTTCCTTTTATTGCCACACGGCCAGGCCGGTGGAATTCAAGCACGGTGCAGGTGGTAGCTGCGACAATACACCACAAAAACATAAAAAGACACATGGAACAGTACAGTACAGAAAAACGCCACCTAGAACAAATACATGACAGAAACAGTACAGTACGAAAAACTATAGATGTCAGTTCAATGTAACATAGACCAGAAGAAACATAACAGCAGGGGGTAAATTTAGGAGGAGTTGGAGTTAAGCAGTTGTATGGCCTTGGGGAAGAAACTGTTATTGAACCTAACCGTGCAACTACCTTGTGACCTGAACCTCCTACCAGAGGTTGCTTTGTTAAAGTTTGATATATTGGTCAGTGTATATTTCCTCAGATATTTCCTGCTATATTTTGACTTTCAATACAGGCTTCAATAGAACCAAAGGCTGGCACCAAGCAGCGCGTAGACCGCTGGGATTTTGACGTGACGACCCTTCCTTCTTTCATAGTTTCCTTGGTTTTGACGTGACGACCCTTCCTTCTTTTATAGTTTCCTTGCTATTCTGACGTGACAACCCTTCTGTTGTGAAGGGCCAGATTAAACCGAATATATATATTTATTTATATATATATATTTAATTGTATTTGTATATTCTCTAATATTCCCTGATATCCCTTGTATATTCCTTGTACAATATGCATTGAATATCCATTCTAGCCTACTGAACATCCCATAATAGTCTCCATTCTACTATTGGTCGAGACCTTGGTGCCAGGCTGCCATACCCCTCAGACCCAGTTCAAACGTACCGCTCCACATGTACGAACAAGTCCTAGTTCCGCGTAGGAATTTGGCTACCGCACCACTAATGGGACTATTTGTTCATAGTGCGTATATATACTGCGCTACTAAAGTAGGACTTTCTTTTCAGTCCAGTTTCTTACCCTCCAATAGAGTCACAGACGTAAAGCCTCCCCGCGACGCCACGTGTGGGAGTAAGGCCAAGTTCGCCTACCATCGGTATTGAGACATCGTGTATATTAATATTTGAATAGTCATATTTGGCACTATATCGTCGAGTTGGACGTAGTCTATTAAGCTAATAATAGTCTGTTAATATATAGTGCTTCGTGCGGTGAGAATACTACCGTAGTCAGTACCCCATCGTTTCGGGCAGAGAACTGGCTGCTTACCCAGGGTGGTTGACCCTATGTGAAGCTGCACCCGAGGAGCCCCAGAGCCGACGAGCGAGTGGACCTGTATACCGGATTATTCTACCGACGACAGCCCGCCTTCCCAGGCACGGATTATGCTTTGGATACTTTGATTATTCCATGGATAAAGACCCCCGACACTGCCGTGTGTTGGAACCCCCCCCCCTGGAGAGGACGCAAGGTGAGGAGACGCTCTGCAAGACGAGGTCGCTTCACGTCTCTCCCCCGTGGACCGGAGAGAGCCGGCCCACAAAGAGTCCACCTGCTTTCATCTGTGGTCCAAGGATCGCCGGCGCATTGAACGGCACTACAGTGGGTTCACCTGGGATACCCTTGGCCGGACGAGGCAGCCGGATTCTACCCCCCCCCCCCTCCTACTCCTGTCGGCTTACAAGCGACCGGATTAACCCCCTCTAGTGTATCTAGTATAATCATTAAAGTATCATTGCTGTTATTCCTTAACTATTCCAGGTCGTATATTTACCACCTGCGCCTTCAGAGATTGGACATTCTCTATTGATATACCGACGAATACTCCTTGCCATAAAAGTGCATACTATTTCAATTCATAAATGTAATTAAGTGATTAAGTGCTTATTCTACACACCATCGCTGTGTAGAAATAAAGACCTGTTTCTAATTCGTACATTTGTGTTGGATCCGTTTCATCTACGTGAGAGTGTTCATGATAATATATTTATGCCGTGTACTGGGTGGCAGAATATTAAGTACAAAGGTAGTGGTAGTAAGTATCATATCTAGTAATACAGTCAGGGAATTGTACCCCTCAGTTACAATTGGTCCTTCGAGCCGGATGGTAATTAGTGTAATATTAATATAGTGTTATTAATATTGAAATGGCCTATGATGAACACTCCACGAAATGATCCTCCTAACCAACGCCCGCAGCGCGAACGACGGCTCCCTCAGTACTTAGAGGCTTACGCTGTCAGTCAACAACCTAGTCTTCTACTAACAGTAAACGCGGTAAAACTAGAAAGTAAAAGTATGTCTAACCCCAACGCCCAGACTACCCCGACCATAGAGGCCCCTACGGGCTCTAATGTAACTGACCAAGTTCACGGTGGGGACCAGTGGGAACCAGACATGACTTCACACCCCGCCAGTACTGAAGAAGTAGTCCCCGATGAGTCCCGGGAGGAATACAACGCTACCGAGAGAGAACTCGGCACGGAGGAAGACGGGGAGAGCACCGTGGAGATAGAACTCCAAGGCTCCGCAAGGAGTACCCCGAGGGAAGGCTCCCCTATACAACCGCCTTCTCCCAGCGAGGCAGAGAGGACCCTACAGCAGGCCTTCCTCATCAGCCTGAACGCCGCTGCTGAACGCGACCGACTGCAGATCCAGCAGCGAAGCGAACACGAGCAGATACGTCTAGAAATAAGACGCATTCAGATGGAAGAGAATGTGGCCCGAGAACGAGCCGGTGCTCAACGGGACGCAGCGCGCGACAGACAGCAGTCGCAACTAATAGAACAGCTGATCAGACGGACAACACCCTCTCCCTCCGACAGAGGCTCCAGGAACTCGTCTAGACACACCTCCAGGGCGGCATCCCCTAGCCGAGTAAACAACCCTGAACTTGACCAACAGACGAGGTCTATACCCCCCACAGACCACCTCCCCCCACCGGTCCAAGCGAGACCTAGCAACCGGGAAGGAGCAGCATATCCTGTGGAGAGGCTAAACCAGAGACTACAAGCACTGTATGACCTAACTGAAGACGAAGAGGAAGAGGAGGAGAACCACGCCCGAAGACAGCACAGTACTCTACCGGACCAGGAGGTCCGGTACAGCCCAGGCTATACTCCCGCGGAGCTGCGCTACAGACCCCCGACTGTATACACGGGTGAGCACGACGCACGACCCGCACCGAGGAACAGCACCTGGACAAGCGGGCCATGGTACACTGCCGGTACCAGCCCATACCAAGGAGCGGGAGGAGACTCGCCTAGGAGGCCTCTCCCCCAACGCTCGCCGATGTATCCACAGTCAGCGTCATACATTGGCACGCCTATGGTACCCGACTTCACCCAAGAGAACCGGGCCCAGTATACAGAACTCTGCATGTGTCTGGAGACCATGTTGGTGGATGTATTGGATGAACGCCACAAATACGCCATCCTACTGAAGCACTTAAAGGTACCCCGCGCACATAATATAGCGCTCGCCTACGCGACTTCCACCACCCCATACACAGCAGCGCTGGTAGCATTGGACCAGAGGTATGGGCGCATATGGGATTACGTGATCCAGGAGATCCGACACATCGACCGCTTACCCCCAGCAATAGACAATCGAGCACTGGACGACCTGTCCATCAGAGTGCAGTCCCTGGTAGGGATGTTGGGAGCGCAAAGAGAGAAGGGGAGGCATGAACTTTACGCCAACTCAAATGTGGAAAGGATCCTGGAGAAGCTGCCGCCCGCTCGTCAGGAGCGCTTTAGGCGGCAGAGGGACCACAGAGACCCGAATGGCCCCGAACCGAACCTCCTCGATCTAGCAGACTTCCTGGCGAGAGAAGTCAGCAGCCTACGGCTAGATACATTCGGACGGAGCACCCCTGGCTCCAGAGAAGGAACCAGACGACTAAATGATGGAAGAAGATCGGTGACTGTGATGCACCAATCGGAGTCAGTACCGAGCAGCAGGAGCCACAGTACCCCCTCCAGAACGGAGAAGTGGAAGATAGTGTGCCCCTACTGTGAGAAAGAACACTGGCTAGCGCAATGTGACTCCTTCCCCAAGCTGAACGCGGAGGAAGCAGGTCAATGGATAAAGTCCAACAAGCGCTGTTATCGCTGTGCGCGCTCACACATGGCAGCCGAATGCCGCTTAAAGAAAAGGTGCACCAAGTGCGATGGAGCCCATCTGGACATACTTCACGACAGTAACAGACGGCGCCCTTCACCTGCACCATCCAGCCGCAAAGCGAGCGTCATGTACATCGATCCCGCCAGCAGCAGTGGAGCCCGAGTACTCCTAAAAGTAGTGCGTGTGACACTAAGCTACCAGAATAAAGTCCTGGACACTTACGCCGTCCTCGATGACGGGTCAGAGAAGACCCTGCTGCTCGCCTCCGCTGCGGCCCAGCTAGGGCTGCGGGGAAGCGACACCCAAATGACAATTCGGACAATAAGACGAGATTTGAAGACGATAAAGGGCGAGAATGTCTCATTCTCTATCGCAGCAAGCGGCCAGCCTGAGCGACGGTACCAGATTGCAGACGCTTTCACCAGCCAAGAAATAGGACTGTCGCGGTACACATACCCCGTCGCCAAGCTGATGGAGAAATATGCACATCTGCGCAAGTTACCGATCCCGCTCATAGACAATGCTATGCCGACCCTGTTGATAGGCTCCGACCATGCAGACCTCATTGTCCCGATAGACCGGGTTCATACCGGACCCCGAGGCTGCCCTGCAGCAGTCGAGACCCGTTTGGGATGGACTCTCCAAGGCCCGCTCGCCAAATCTCTCAACCGAAGTACAGCCACTAGATGTCTCCACTCCCGAGTCACATAGGGAGAAACCGCACTCCTGCAACACGTAGAGCGGCTATGGACCTTGGAACAAATGCCCTTTAAGAACGGAAAGAAAGACATTCGCTCTAAAGATGACATTTACGCAATTCACCTCCTCGAGACAGGGACCAAGAGAGTCCCGGTCAATGGCGTGTTGAGATACGCCACGCCACTCCTGCGGCGAGAAGGATTGCCTACTTTCCACGCCAAGACAGACGCCACAGAACGGTACCTGCTGAACACGGAGCAGCGCTTAGCCAAGAACCCCGCCCAAGAGAGTGTATACCGCGCTGAGATTGAGAAGCTCATCACAGCGGGACACGTCACAAAGATGGACATTAAAGAGGCTGACCAGACCACTGAATCGTGGTACGTGCCCCACCACAAGGTCCATCACAACGGTAAAGACCGCATAGTATTTAACTGCAGCTACCAGATCGGATCCCAAAATCTGAATAAAGAGTTACTGCCCGGTCCCACACTCGGCCCCTCCCTACTCGGCGTTCTACTCCGCTTCCGCCAGGAAAAGGTGGCCATCAGCGGGGACATTAAAGGAATGTTCCTGCAGGTGAGATTAGTAGAGGCGGACAAGCCCCTGTTACGGTTCCTATGGAGAGAGAAGCCAGGAGATGAGCACCCAGCCATCTACCAATGGGAAGTCCTCCCCTTCGGAACGACGTGCAGCCCCTGCTGTGCGACATTTGCACTACAGAAACATGTAGCAGAGGACCCAGCAGCGGACGAAGAGGTCCGACACAGCGTAAAGAACAGCTTCTACGTAGACAACTGTCTACAAAGCCTTTCAACCCAGGAAGAAGCCGAGGCTCTCCTGATTAAACTCCGCGCCTCATTGATCAAAGGCGGCTTTGATCTCAGGCAGTGGGCCAGCAGCGATCCGCAAGTACTGCGCAGCCTCTCCTCCGAGGACAAGGCAGCCAGCAGCGAGACCTGGATGGCTACAATCCCGGGAGAAGCCCAGGAGATGACCCTGGGATTGGTGTGGCGATTCAAAACAGATTCGCTTCACTACAGACACAAGCCCCTGACTACGGAGCAGGGAAGGCCGGCGGCGGCGCCGACCACCAGACGGAGTGTGTACACAACACTCGCCCGACAATATGACCCGCTAGGATGTATTCTACCGTACACCACCAGGGCAAAAATGATTGTACGAGCATTGTGGGACAAGGACCAGGGCTGGGACGACCCCATTCCCGCACACCTTGCATCCACCTGGAGAGAGTGGGAGATGGAGCTCCACTCACTCCCAGGCGTTAATATGCGCCGAAGCTACTTCCCACCCACGGTGAGGCCAGAGACATGTAAAATGGACTTACACGTCTTCAGTGACGCCTCAGAGGTCGCATACGGATCAGTAGCCTACTTGCGGGCCCAAGACCAGGGGGGAGAGATCTACACAGCATTTGTCCTCGCCCGCTCGAGAATAGCCCCACGCAAGCAACAATCTATCCCACGTCTAGAGCTCTGCGCAGCCCTAGCCGGAGCGCACCTAGCCACGCTCATCCAACGTGAGCTCACCATACCGGTGTCTAGAACAATCCTGTGGTCAGATTCCACGACGGTACTCGCCTGGATCAAATCGGACTCATGCAAGTACAAAGTCTTCGTGGGAGTCAGAGTCACCGAGATTCAAGACTTAACCGAAGAGTTAACCGGAGAAACAGAGTGGCGCTACGTTGATACAAAACAGAACCCAGCTGACGTCATCACCCGGGGGATGCCCCTGGATGACCTCACCCGTCGCAATGTCTACAGTGACGGCCCCGCATTCCTAAGACTCCCGGAAGGACAGTGGCCCATGCCTATCCCGAGGGAAGCAAGTCCAGAGGAGGTGGAAATTAAGAAGTCTGTGTTCTGTGGATTGAGCACCGTAGCCTCCACCGACCCTAACATAGACGATTGCACGTCCATAGAGAGTGCACAACAAAGAACATTCCTGCGGTACCACCCGGAGTGCAAGTCCCCCGCTGATATGTCAGCAGCTAACTACGAGGAAGCAGAATTGCTTCTACTGCAGCGAGCCCAGAGAGACTCGTTCCCCGATGAATTGGCCTGTCTACAGGGAGGAAAGCCCGTCCCATCCGACAGCAGATTAATTCATCTGGCCCCCGAGAGCGACGCTCATACCCTCATCAGAGTGGGTGGTCGCCTACGCAGAGCCCCCAACACACTCCTGATGGGGCGGCTAGATCCTGCATTACCCCAGACAATGTACCGGCCTGAAGAAGCGAACGGCCGACGAATGTGGAGGTACAGCCAAGTATTAGCCGACAAGTTTTGGAACAGTTTCCTACTGCACTACCTACCGTCTCTACAGACCCGCCAGAAGTGGGTAAAGGAGAGAGACAATTTGACAGAAGGAACAGTCGTCATGATTATTGATCAATCACTGCCCAGAGCTATGTGGCCGGCCGGCCGCGTAAGCAAAGTGATCACCGGTGCCGACGGCAAGGTCCGAGCAGCTGAAGTGCTTGTCCAGGGTCGCACTTACACCCGTCCCGTGGCAAGGCTCATAGAACTGCCTCGACTCCCAGACACAATCGATGATGACCATGACCCTACAACCCTATGACTTTGTGAAGTTGACTGACCCCTACAGCAAACCCTTATGTGTAAATAGACAACGCGATTAATCTGTCTCTGTTTAACTGATTAGGTCTGGGACCTATTCAGGGGGTGGCTGTTGTGAAGGGCCAGATTAAACCGAATATATATATTTATTTATATATATATATATTTAATTGTATTTGTATATTCTCTAATATTCCCTGATATCCCTTGTATATTCCTTGTACAATATGCATTGAATATCCATTCTAGCCTACTGAACATCCCATAATAGTCTCCATTCTACTATTGGTCGAGACCTTGGTGCCAGGCTGCCATACCCCTCAGACCCAGTTCAAACGTACCGCTCCACATGTACGAACAAGTCCTAGTTCCGCGTAGGAATTTGGCTACCGCACCACTAATGGGACTATTTGTTCATAGTGCGTATATATACTGCGCTACTAAAGTAGGACTTTCTTTTCAGTCCAGTTTCTTACCCTCCAATAGAGTCACAGACGTAAAGCCTCCCCGCGACGCCACGTGTGGGAGTAAGGCCAAGTTCGCCTACCATCGGTATTGAGACATCGTGTATATTAATATTTGAATAGTCATATTTGGCACTATATCGTCGAGTTGGACGTAGTCTATTAAGCTAATAATAGTCTGTTAATATATAGTGCTTCGTGCGGTGAGAATACTACCGTAGTCAGTACCCCATCGTTTCGGGCAGAGAACTGGCTGCTTACCCAGGGTGGTTGACCCTATGTGAAGCTGCACCCGAGGAGCCCCAGAGCCGACGAGCGAGTGGACCTGTATACCGGATTATTCTACCGACGACAGCCCGCCTTCCCAGGCACGGATTATGCTTTGGATACTTTGATTATTCCATGGATAAAGACCCCCGACACTGCCGTGTGTTGGAACCCCCCCCCCTGGAGAGGACGCAAGGTGAGGAGACGCTCTGCAAGATGAGGTCGCTTCACGTCTCTCCCCCGTGGACCGGAGAGAGCCGGCCCACAAAGAGTCCACCTGCTTTCATCTGTGGTCCAAGGATCGCCGGCGCATTGAACGGCACTACAGTGGGTTCACCTGGGATACCCTTGGCCGGACGAGGCAGCCGGATTCTACCCCCCCCCCCCCTCCTACTCCTGTCGGCTTACAAGCGACCGGATTAACCCCCTCTAGTGTATCTAGTATAATCATTAAAGTATCATTGCTGTTATTCCTTAACTATTCCAGGTCGTATATTTACCACCTGCGCCTTCAGAGATTGGACATTCTCTATTGATATACCGACGAATACTCCTTGCCATAAAAGTGCATACTATTTCAATTCATAAATGTAATTAAGTGATTAAGTGCTTATTCTACACACCATCGCTGTGTAGAAATAAAGACCTGTTTCTAATTCGTACATTTGTGTTGGATCCGTTTCATCTACGTGAGAGTGTTCATGATAATATATTTATGCCGTGTACTGGGTGGCCGAATATTAAGTACAAAGGTAGTGGTAGTAAGTATCATATCTAGTAATACAGTCAGGGAATTGTACCCCTCAGTTACACCTTCCTTCTTTTATAGTTTCCTTGCTATTCTGACGTGATGACCCTTCCTTCTTTTATGGTTACGTTAAAGAGAGGAAGGGAGAGAGGAAGTGAGCTCACACACCCGTGTCTTCATCTCTCCCAGTGAACCCAGTAGAGTAGAGTGCAGTGGAACTAACTCCCAGTCCCAGTGTGCCACCTCCTCCTGGGTCCCAGCAAGCATCCCATTTAGCATGGAGTGACAGCACTGCTCTGAGAGCATCCTATTTAGCATGGAGTGACAGCACTGCTCTGAGAGCATCCTATTTAGCATGGAGTGACAGCACTGATGGGGACGGTGGAGAGGTCTGAGCCTGTCGTACAATTACTACATACAGCAAGATATACTGCATACTTATATACGCTGAGAGCTGGGCGAGAGAGAGAGAGAGAGAGAGCGAGCGAGCGAGAGAGAGAGAGAGAGAGAGAGAGAGAGAGAGAGCGAGAGAGAGAGAGAGGAAGAGAGAGGAAGAGATAGATAGATAGAGGGGGCGGGATCCACAAAGAATGGATTGCACGGTGCTAATTGCACCCTTACTTACAATTCATGATGAATTAAAAATGGGGGACCCTGATGTAAATAAGATGAAAGTCTTTCTCTGGTCTGCATCCCCTTAACAATTGTGTGTATTGAGCCGTACTGTATTTTTCTGTGGTATATTCTTGATCAATATCTAAGGTGATTTGCAGTACAATGCGATTGCTATCTGGAAGGAGGAAAGAAGGTCATCATGATTCAAATGGTCTTTCTCCACTGAGTGGAGAAAATAACTGTTTAGGCCAGGCAAAGAGGAACTATGGTTCAAACTCATTATTTATTTTGCCTCGGGGCTCAGAGTGAATTAGAAGGTTGCTTTTCACATACAAGGATTATTCAGAGTACATTAACACATGTTTGTACAAAGGATTAATAAGGTTTGCACATCAAACCCTGCATGTACATACACAGTCATGTTAACATAAATCAAATAGAATCTACTGTAAGCATTACACATGAGTAAATCTGGTTTACAGATCAGGGATCTGTACATTACTCTAACCTAAACAACAATTGGTGTTTCCCATGATTTACTCACGTATAATCAGCAGTCTGGATGGGAGCGGTTGGAGGCGCAGACCTGGTTGTCTGGCCCCCTGAATTAACACTGTCTTCGCTCTTAAATACTATAATTTCCACCAATCCTAGCACATTCTAATAATACGTTTGGTCCAATTAGGTTTGTCTTCTAGGTGGCGGTCCGCCCCCCTGTTTTCCTGTGTGGGGGCTGGCTGCCCCCCCCTCCTTTGCTGCTCAGGTCTCCTCAGTCCAGGGGGTATTCCACTTAAACATTTTACCAAGTCTCTAGTGTATTATGAATTACTCTCTTCCAGTATTATCACAGTTTTTACTCTTTTGCATACATTTTGATATCAAACAGTGATAAAGAATAACTTGTTTGTGAATTCGTTTCCATGACTAACATCCTGTACATTCTGCTTTTAACAAGTCTGGGCTGGTCTGCCCTGTGTTCAGACCAGCTGTCCTCTGCACCCAGTGGGGTGCTATCACCATATTAACATACAGTACTCAGTCACGAGTGGGGGTTGAGAATGGCTGTCTAAATTCAGTTTCAACACCAGCGGGGGTTTCACGTGGACTCAAACAGTTTCTGTCACGCTAGTATCCCCCTTTGAGAACACCAGTGTTTTGCATATGGTTTTTCTAATTATAGACATATGGATTATGAAATACAGTCAATGTTACCACAGTACCCATTCTGCAATCTGTTAATACAATTTTCAATCAATCAATCAACACTTGTTTACATCAGGGTCCCCCATTTTCAATTCATAATGAATTGTAAGTCATCATCATCATCATCATCAAACCTTTATTTGAATAGGCAGGTTAATTAAGAACAAGTGCAATTAGCACCCTGCAATCCATTCTTTGTGGATCCAGCCCATAGTGTGTCTATGTATTGCACATCGATTTATCACTATCTAGGTGCATAAAGTTTAAATACAGTTTAAATTAGTCCTCTACTGACCTATGGACAGTTTCAATCACTTTTCTACTGACCTATGGACAGTTTCAATCACTTTTCTACTGACCTATGGACAGTTTAAATCACTTTTCTACTGACCTATGGACAGTTTAAATCACTTTTCTACTGACCTATGGACAGTTTTAGTCTGAGTGTGTGTGTGTGTGTGTGTGTGTGTGTGTGTGTGAGAGAGAGAGAGAGAGAGAGAGAGAGAGAGAGAGAGAGAGAGAGAGAGAGAGAGAGAGAGAGAGAGAGAGAGAGAGAGAGAGAGAGAGAGAGAGAGAGAGAGAGAGAGAGAGAGAGAGAGAGAGAGTGTGTGTGTGTCTCTCTCACACTCTCTCACAGAGCTGTCATGGCTACATGTAATGCCGGGGGGGCATGTCAGCTCATCATCATCCAAGTAATAATGAACTGTAGAAGAGAGAGAGAGAGAGAGAGAGAGAGAGAGAGAGAGAGAGAGAGACAGATAGAGAGAGAGACAGATAGAGAGAGAGACAGACAGACAGACAGACAGACAGACAGACAGACAGACAGACAGACAGACAGACAGACAGACAGACAGACAGACAGACAGACAGACAGACAGACAGACAGACAGACAGACAGACAGACAGACAGACAGACAGACAGACAGACAGATCCGTGACCTGTTCTGTTATACTCTCTTTTAGAGAGAAAGAGAGAAGGAGAGAAAGAAAGAGAGACAAAGAGAAAGATATACATTTTTTTAGATTAAAAAAAAAACATTTATTTACATAATTCTCATTACAATGTGTGTGGCAATACAATAAAAAAACTACATATTATATCGGACAACATGTGTCCCCATCATACTCAAAACCACGAGATTTCATGTAAAAAAGTGCTAAAATACAACTGTCCTTCTGCAACACAACAAATAACTTCATTGAAGATCCACCCAAACAAAAAAGTGTCCATATTTCCATTCAACACATACATCTCAGCAAGAACAACACATGAGCAACCCAAGAAGGGTCCCGTCAGTCCAGTTTGGTCCATTTTGATACCCAGCGCATGGAACAGATCCCCTTCATCAGGAGCCTCCGTTCCACTGAAATAGTCCTGCAACAGGTCTGGTCCCCCGATGCTCCGCGCTTCAGTCCAATCGTTCACACAGACTCTGTTGTGACACTCTGTCCTCAGCCCCAGTAAAGAAGCCACTTCCTCTGTGTGGTGAATTCCTGGCCCGGCTACATCCACTACATGTTTCAGTTCCACTGTCCCAACTGAGTGCAGACGCTGCCCAAGCCCAGGTCTACTCCCGTCCTGAAGGTCCAGCCGGGCTCCACACATCAGAGGCTCCTCCAGAAGCCAGAACTTACTTTCCAACTCCAGTCTGTTCCATCTGAATAAAACCCATTCTCTAAAAAAAATTCACACACAAGTGCACATTTACATTTAGTTAAAAACAGAGACGTTAAAGGGTCAATACTGAGCGTGGAAACCTTGATATCACTCATGATCTCCAAAAGGAGTGCACAACAGATACAAAAACACAGGATCCGTCCTAAACTACTTGGATTCTGGTTTCCCTTCATTACCTGTTTTATTGAGCTTTTGTAAAAAAAATTCTCAGTCTAAAAACTTCCTGGGAAGTGTACCCCCCATTGTTCCTCACATATTATTATCTTTTTCCCCCTCCTTTTTCCGTTTTTCTCCCATCCCAATGTTGGTCGTTATGCCAATTCCCAATCCCCCCTTCCTGGTCGTTGCGCACTCTACCCCCTACCGTCGGTCTGGGAGGGCGTAGACTATCACATGCTTCCTCCGACACATGTGTAGCCAGCCCACCGCTTCTTTTCACCTGGCAGCGCGGACTCTCACTGGGGGAGTGTAACGTGTGGAAGGATCACACTACCTCCCCCAGATCCTTCCCTCGCTGTGCAGGCGCCCCGATTGAACTGTAGGAGTCGCTGTTTATGACCAGGATACCCACCCCACCGGCTTTACCACCCGCTGACTCTGCCAACTGTGTCAGTATGGACGGTCGGCCAAGCCGGAGGCACCGCAGCTGGATTCGATCCCACTGTCTCTGCGGTGGTAGACAGACGCTTAGTCCGCTGCGCTACCCGGCCGCACCTCATTTCAGTTCTTGCTGAAATGACAAACATCTCCTTATCCTCAAAGTAATCTCCAACTTTGACATTCTTCATGTTTTTTGTTGTGTGCAGGAACTTCTGTATCTGCCTGACTGCATAACGTTTTCTCTGTTGTGAATCAGACTTGCGAATCATTGGGAAACTCATTTTTCTAACAACTTGTGCCCTCCTCGTCCTCGCCCCTGCTGGACTGAGAGAAAACTGTGCCTTCGACATCCCCCTGACTCTCTTTGACCAAACTTGTCACTCCTTCTTTAGCCTGAGAGCCACTGTGTCACTTTCTTTTCCCTCTTCAATTGATTCAGGTACATTTCCCCCACCCCTCCATCCACTGTCTGGCTGTTTACATTATTTACCACATTCGGCTCTTTTCCTATTATTTCACTGTCACTTGTCATATTTTCCTTATCTCTTTTCTTTCTCTGACGCAAACTTTCATTCAATCAATCAATCTGCACGGTGATTGATTGAATGAAAACTTTATTTAACAGATTGCAGAATGGGTACAGTACAGTACAGCTCAATACATACAATTGTTAAGGGGATGCAGACCAGAGAAAGACTTTCGTCTTGTTTACATCAGGGTCCCCCATTTTAAATTCATAATGAATTGTAAGTAAGGGTGCAACTTGCTCTGTGCAATCCATTCTTTGTGGATCTAGCCCACAGTGTTTGCTCTGTACATGTATTCCAATGTGGATTCGTCCATACATGGCAAATAAAATCTTTGACTTTGACTTTGATAAGGCCAGCATATCATAATAAGGTTTCATTGTGCGTGAGGCTGTTTGTAGAGCTAAATCTATACTTTATATTATTGCTATCGGTCCATTCTCATTGTCAATTGACACTATAAACCGTCCCTTCAAAATGGCTTAAAGAAATAATTTTTTCATCAATACGTTCCCATTTTATAGCGTCTTGAATATAAGTGTTATATGGGATTGGTCTGGTATATTTCCTGCAAAACGAGATACAGGCTGCTAAGCTAATAACGTTAAATCGAATGGCGTTTCGGCCCTACAGAAGCTAGAGCTAAAAATCTAAATGCATATGATCGATATCGTGTTCCACCATGAATGCATGAAAGGGGGGGGGGGGGGCGGGGGACGTCGTTTCTGATTATTGATTACCCATAACGGCATTAGCCTCAGTAGCCGTATTCGCTGACCGGTGGATGGCTATCAAAGCAAGGCCCAATGGTTGGACTGCAAAAAGGATTTCCCAGTTATCGATCGCCATCTGGTAGATCCATATGTCCATTGGCTGATGCTATATTCCTTTACTGCACACTGAATTCAGCTACCAAAACGTATTCCATGCTACATGCTACACGCATAGATGCAGCCTAACAGGAAAGTCCATTCTAGATAAAATAAAATAAAACACTGTTCTGCCACAGGGAACACTGCATTATCGAGACAGCGCCCCTACGAGGATCTGGCCGGTAATGCACTTTTCCGAATTCCAACAGTAGGGTAATTCTGCAGTGCCGCTCGGTGACATTGAATAGGTTATTAAAATGGAATAAAAGCCAAAACAACCTTGCAAAAACAACATGTCCGTGGTTGGCCCTCAACCGTTGGATCCGAAACACGGACATGTCCGTGGTTGGCCGGGAATGTGTTAATCACCCATTTCTGAACGGATTCTTATGGAATTTGGACCTGTACTACATAAGACTTCAGGCTATGGACCCACTGTATTTTCCAGCTTATACCAAATTTTTGGGATATTATTTCTTTAGATAAACGTGAGTACACGTGCAGCTAAGTGGCGCAGTGGGCAAGGCACACGCCACTAACGCAGGAGATGCTGGGTTCGAGCCCAGCTCTTGCGTTGCTTCCGGCTTGGCTGGTCGTTCATACTGGCAGTATTATGGGGTGGGAAAGCCGGTGGGTGGGGATCGGACGTTGTGGACGGCGACTCCTACAGGTCGGTTGGTGCGCCTGCACAGCAGAATCAGGAAGTGTCGGGGGCAGCGTGAGCCTCCACACGTTACTCCTCGCCATTGAGAGATTGCGCTGTTCAGGTGAAAAGATGCGACGGCTGCCTCCATGTACCGGAGGGGACACGTGATGCAAGGCTTGGTCCACATTGCAGCCGACCAGTGGGAGGCATGGTCTAGCAACGTTCGAGACAGGGGACGGTAGAATTGGATAATACGAAATTGGGATGGGAGAAAAATTGAAAATCGGGAGAAAAAGTTGAAAAAAAAGAAAAACGTGAGTACACAAGTACAACTCAAGTTCAGCCCTATGTTACTCTATTTCATTAGCACTAAAAGTTATTTTTCTTTATTGTGTAAGAAATGTCAGAATGGTATCTTTCAAAGAGACCAGGCTTATGCATGTGCTATACGTATAAGTATAGAGATAAGCTTTGCAAAAGCTTCTCAAGTTCAAGTAAAGAAAATGGCCACTTTACCTTTTTCCTTTAAGCATGTTATGTGCTTTTAAGAGAAGGGAGAAATGGAAGGATGGAGAGAATATTTTAAAGGGAAAAGAAGAGAAATTCACGAGAGCTCCAATGAATGGCTTGACTAAACACACACTCTCTCTCTCCCTCCCTCTCTCTCTCTCACACACCACACTCACTCTCTCTCTCTTCTCAATTAAATTAAATTCAAATGGCTTTATTGACATGGAAAACTTTCTCTCTCTCTATCTATCTATCTATCTCTCTCTCTCTCTCACACACACACACACACACACACACACACACACACACACACACACACACACATGCACACACACACGCACACACACACACACACACACACACACACACACACACACACACACACACACACACACACACACACACACACACACACACACACACACACACACACACACACACACACACACACACACACACACACATTCTCCCCCCCTCTCTCTCTCTGTCTATCTCTCCCTCTCTATCTCTCTGTCTATCTCTCTCTGTCTATATCTCTCCTCTCTCTCTCTCTCTCTCTCTGTCTATCTCTCTCTCTGTCTATCTCTCTCTGTCTCTCTCTCTCTCAGGCTAGATCAGCCATGTTTATTCAAAGTCCTTTCTGCTCATCACAGAATCCCATCATGCATTTCACTTCAATGGTCTCGGCCTGTCAAAGTCTAACAAGGTCACACACACACACACGCACACACACACACACACACACACACACACACACACACACACACACACACACACACACACACACGCGCGCACACACACACACACACACACACACACACACACACACACACACACACACACACACCACACACACACACACACACACACACAGAGAGATAGAGAGAGAGAGAGAGAGACAGAGAGAGGAGAGAGAGAGAGAGAGACAGAGAGAGAGCGAATGAGGAGACACTTGTTATACTCAGAATTTACAACAAATGTAAGTCCAAGGTTATAGAGACACACTTAATGAAGTAACACACACACACACACACACACACACACACACACACACAATACACACACACATACACACCTGGTGTCTCTCACACACAACCTTGTTATATCTGTAAATGTACACAATGTTTTTACAGTTTGAAATCTCCCTTAGCAACCAAAGCTATCTGACTAGCTATTGGCTGGAGCAGCAGTCTGACCAATGGGCAGTGGCGCTGGTCCATAGAGGGCGCTAGAGAGCCGCCCCCCCCTGGCGGAAGGAAGAAGAAAGAATTATTTGTGCCTCCTATTCATCCCCCGGCCCTGGCCCCTCCTCTCTCTTTTCTTGGGCGCTAGACATCAGCGCCAGCGTCAGTGCACAACTCACAGGCAAATGCAACTACATTTAATCCACCCACGTCTTCAAATACGATATTCGAGGGCGCTTTTCTCTAGCGTTCGAAGTAGTCACTCTATTGGCTGAGAGTGGCACGTGACATCACGTCCCGAATCACCTCGAGGGTCTGGTAGGAAAATACGCTCGGCTAGTAGTTGTCGGAAATTGATAATAATCACAAGATACTGTACATTCAGACAGTGTTGGATCTAACTAAATGGATTTATATGGACACTCTTATGAAAAGTTCAAGCCCGGACCACAAAGTTCTCGAAGGGGTGAGGCTATACTCGGTCGTTTAGCTGGTTCGGTAAGAAGTGTTGGACTTGGCTACAACAAGAAGCTATATGGCTAGCTGGACGCAGTCCATGTAAAATGCCGTATATTTAGCTTTCCATGCCTGCTTTTTAAAACGACGGGGACAGATACAACATGTCTGTTACTGGAGTAAAGGATATGAAACTTATTTAATCTTTTTAATGATAAAAAAAAATTTATTTATTTTTAGCGTTTATCGCTTTTTACTACTGGCAGTCCAGTAGAGAGAGAGTTTCTTCTAATTTGTGTATGCTTGGATTCCACGTGACGTACATAATGCTGTGTGAGAGAGAGAGAGAGAGAGAGAGAGAGAGAGAGAGAGAGAGAGAGAGAGAGAGAGAGAGAGAGAGAGACGTTTGAGATTGGGGCGTGCGTGTTTGTGTAGGCGCTAGGGCTGAGCCCAAACGTTCGAACGTTCGTTTGTTACGTTGGCATTCAAATTCTAAATCAACATTTGAATTTTTATTTTTTATAAAAGAATTTTATTTATTTTTTCAAATTTGTTTTTCTATTAATTAGTGTTTAAACCAATGGGGTTTTCTTCACAGTTGCAGATACAGACTAGGCTACACTAATATTATAGTATTTAAAAGAAACTGATGAGTTATATTCATTAAAGAAAGTTGATTTAATTGATTTAGTTGGGCTGGGGCTTCTCCTGGGCTGGGCTGGAAAGTTGATTTAATAAAAAGAAAAAGACTCATGTAATCAGATTAATCACTTTATTCAAATTGATGATTTAGTTTGAGGATATTAAAAAAATAATATATATATAAAAAAAATTATTCGAATTTTTTTTTATTAAAAACATTTTAAACGAAGGTTCGAACGTCCGTTCGAAAAACCCTGACGAAGTTCGAATCCCAAAAACAGCTTCGGGGACACAGCCTTAGTGGGCGCTGTTGGAAACCTGGCTGCGTTGACTCACTGTGATCATATATTGATTGATGTTGATGGTGATAGTCGTATGTACCCACTTAAATATTCATATGCTTGTGGCTCTGCCGACGCTCTGACGTGTGTGTGTGT
>NW_028173220.1:166949-172915 GCF_963971535.1 Notolepis coatsorum | reverse complement strand
GGTGGAGGTGGAGAGGGGGGAGGGGAGAGGGTGGAGGAGGAGAGGGTGGAGGGGGAGAGGGTGGAGGGGGAGAGGGTGGAGGAGAGGAGGGGGAGGGGGAGAGGGTGGAGGAGGAGAGGGGGGAGGAGGAGAGGGTGGAGGAGGAGAGGGTGGAGGTGGAGAGGGTGGAGGAGGAGAGGGTGGAGGAGGAGAGGGAGGAGGAGGAGAGGGTGGAGGGGGAGAGGGTGGAGGAGGAGAGGGTGGAGGAGGGGGAAGGGAGAGGGTGGAGGGGAGAGGGTGGAGGAGGAGAGGGTGGGAGAGGGGAGAGGGTGGAGGAGGAGGGGGGAGGAGGAGAGGGGGAGAGGGTGGAGGAGGAGAGGGGAGAGGAAGGTGGAGGAGGAGAGGGGGGAGGAGGAGAGGGTGGATGAGGAGAGGGTGGAGGAGGAGAGGGTGGAGGAGGAGAGGGTGGAGGAGGAGAGGGGGAGAGGGTGGAGGAGGAGAGGGAGGAGGAGGAGAGGGTGGAGGAGGAGAGGGTGGAGGAGGAGAGGGGGAGAGGGTGGAGGAGGAGGGAGGAGGAGGAGAGGGTGGAGGAGGAGAGGGTGGAGGAGGAGAGGGTGGAGGGGGAGAGGGTGGAGGGGGAGAGGGTGGAGGAGGAGAGGGTGGAGGAGGAGAGGGGGGAGGGGGAGAGGGGGAGGGGGAGAGGGTGGAGGGAGAGAGGGTGGAGGGGGAGAGGGTGGAGGGGGAGAGGGTGGAGGAGGAGAGGGTGGAGGAGGAGAGGGTGGAGGAGGAGAGGGGGGAGGGGAGAGGGTGGAGGGAGAGAGCGTGGAGGAGAGGAGGGTGGAGGAGGAGGGTGGAGGAGGAGAGGGTGGAGGAGGAGGGGGTGAAGGGGGGAGAGGGTGGAGGAGGAGAGGGTGGAGGAGGAGAGGGTGGAGGAGGAGAGGGTGGAGGAGGAGAGGGTGAGGGGGAGAGGTGGGGGGGAGAGGGTGGAGGATTGTTTCGGGCCCAGAATTGACCCTTGCGGCACACCACAGATTATGTTTGACTGAGTGGACCTGTACTCCCCCAACTGCACAAACTGTTGTCTTTGTTCTAAGTAACTCTTTAACCATTGAGCCCTACTCCTCTGATCCCATACCTTTCCAATTTTTGTAGCATAATATCATGATTTATAGTGTCAAACATAGTAGCCTCTGTAATTTACCAGCCAAAGTGGAAATCTACACGCCATTGCCGTTTGGCGGGTGCTTATTTTGTTTGTTTAAATTGGGCTAGTTTTGCATAACACGCCTGACGATTGCATACTCAAAGTAATTTGAGATTTATTATTATTTATTGTATATTATTATGATCTTTCTTCCACAACAAAAAAGAATCACTCTGGGTGCTAATGAAATAGAATTACAGAGGTTTGAACACTGAAGTCAATGTTTTGTGTCACATTTCTGTTGACTTGTTGCCAGATGCCTGTTTTTGAGTTCCAGCTGAGAGGTAGGAGCTGGAAAACATAACGGTTCCAGAGCCTGAAGTCTCATGTAGTACAGGTGATAACAATCCCACGGAAAATGAGTGTTTTACAAAGGTTTTTGTAACGTGTGTACCGGCGTTAATCCGGCATGCTTATCCAAAATGGCCGTCCGCTTCCATTGATTCCGAGGCGCTTGTTAAAACAACGACTTCCCTGTTTCTTCTACCCCTTTCTTGTTGTGATCAGCCCCCACATGGGATAGCGTTGGCTCCAGAATTTCATTGGCTACAAAGGTGGTCAATAATTTTCGCCATCAGCGGTGACTGGACCCAGCCAAACCGGACCTGGTCACTCGTCCGAACGGCTAGTCAAATGACGCTCGGCAGATATTTCATCTTGTAACTTGAGACTGGAAACACGCAATAAGGAAGCTGGCTGCCATCATGGAGAACCCCTACCACCCCCTCTACGACGAGCTAGTCAAGATGAGAAGCTCGTTCAGCCACAGACTCATTCCCCCCCGACACTCAACTAACCGCCTCGGACAGTCTTTCATACCAGCAGCCTCCAGGCTCCACAACAGAGGGCAGCGACTAGCAGCCTCCAGGCTCCACAACAGAGGGCAGCGACTAGCGGCCTCCAGGCTCCACAACAGTGGGCAGCGACTAGCAGCCTCCAGGCTCCACAACAGGGGGCAGCGACTAGCAGCCTCCAGGCTCCACAACAGGGGGCAGCGACTAGCAGCCTCCAGGCTCCACAACAGGGGGCAGCGACTAGCGGCCTCCAGGCTCCACAACAGGGGGCAGCGACTAGCAGCCTCCAGGCTCCACAACAGGGGGCAGCGACTAGCGGCCTCCAGGCTCCACAACAGGGGGCAGCGACTAGCGGCCTCCAGGCTCCACAACAGGGGGCAGCGACTAGCAGCCTCCAGGCTCCACAACAGGGGGCAGCGACTAGCGGCCTCCAGGCTCCACAACAGGGGGCAGCGACTAGCGGCCTCCAGGCTCCACAACAGGGGGCAGCGACTAGCGGCCTCCAGGCTCCACAACAGGGGGCAGCGACTAGCGGCCTCCAGGCTCCACAACAGGGGGCAGCGACTAGCGGCCTCCAGGCTCCACAACAGGGGGCAGCGACTAGCAGCCATCAGGCTCCACAACAGGGGGCAGCGACTAGCAGCCTCCAGGCTCCACAACAGGGGGCAGCGACTAGCAGCCTCCAGGCTCCACAACAGGGGGCAGCGACTAGCGGCCTCCAGGCTCCACAACAGGGGGCAGCGACTAGCAGCCTCCAGGCTCCACAACAGGGGGCAGCGACTAGCAGCCTCCAGGCTCCACAACAGGGGGCAGCGACTAGCGGCCTCCAGGCTCCACAACAGGGGGCAGCGACTAGCGGCCTCCAGGCTCCACAACAGGGGGCAGCGACTAGCGGCCTCCAGGCTCCACAACAGGGGGCAGCGACTAGCAGCCTCCAGGCTCCACAACAGGGGGCAGCGACTAGCAGCCTCCAGGCTCCACAACAGGGGGCAGCGACTAGCGGCCTCCAGGCTCCACAACAGGGGGCAGACCTAGCAGCCTCCAGGCTCCACAACAGGGGGCAGCGACAGCGACTGCTGCCAGACATTGACCTGGGACTTATAGGAACCCAAGGAGGACAACCTACACTACCTTAGGCTTACTGCACCTTATGTGGATACTGTGATACTGTGAATAATGTATATTTCAGTGGATACCGTGATACTGTGAATAATGTATACTCAGTAGATAGTAAATTATAACACTACCTCACGCATACTGCACCTTATGTGACACTGTGAATAATGTGAATATTCCTCAGCTAGTCAGATAGTAAATTATATTGACCATATTGATCAAATTGTTTACACTGCCTGTGTTGTTTTTTACTACCTGTATACTGTGTTGTTTTACTACCTGTACCCCCCCCCCCCCCCTCCCCCCCATGCTGCTATGATGCCTGAATTTCCCCAAGGGGATCAATAAAGGAATATCTTATCTTATCTTATCTTAATAGGTTGAGTAGGGTGACGATCGAAAGGCGGCAAATTCAACTTTCCAACAATGTATTGGTTGCATGGCAGAAAATGCAGGGAATGTATTCCCAGTGTCAGAAATAGTGTGTCTGTTACTATGCTTGAGTAAATTGTAATGAACCAAAGGAGAATATGATAATTTTTTCTTTTATCTTTGACAGTTGATAACAACATGCTAACATTGACCAGATGTGGAAAAAGCCACTGAACTCATTCAGCATCTTCTTGAGGCCATGTGTACAAAGATCTAAGAAGATTAATAAAGGGCAGATGATTGACAGGGGTTTTGAGGGGTGTAAAGGGACACGTATCCGTACCGTGTACCGTACCGTACTGAGCAGCTGTGTAGTGTACCAAACCAATACAGCGGTATGTTAACCACTAACGACCGCCCACCGGGGCTGTTTTTTTCACAATCTAATATAATCATTTTTTATTTTCTTACAAGTCGATTATTAATTTCAATATAGAATATTCGATGACAGCCCTACAAGTACAGTTCGTTACTGCACACTACATCACCCCTGAGTGGAACATGGAAAGCCAAAGTTTCCCCCACTGTACCGAAAACTGTACCGAACCTTGACTTCAAAACCGAGGTACGTACCGTAACGTGGTGTTTGTGTACCGTTACACCCCTAGTAGATACAGTACAGAATTTTGCCATCCGGACACTATAGGAATATAGAATATCAGGCCTATAAATTACCTTATTATGGGCAAGTCATACATCTATGGATCTCCTCTTTCCAATGTCCAAACCCCCTCCCACCCCCCACCCCCCCTCCTAATGTACAGTTTCCTCCCCCTTGTAAGTATATATTTTCTGTTAGGATCTCTGTTTAACAGTACTGTACAGTACAGGTGGTGAGAGCAGGCAACTGCACCTCCTCATCCATCACCCTCAACATAGGGGCCCCCCAGGGCTGTGTTCTGAGTCCCCTCCTCTACTCCCTGTACACACACGACTGTGTGGCTCAGCGGAGTAGCAATACAATCATCAAATTTGCTGACGACACAGTGGTGGTGGGCCTGATCTCTGCCAACGACGAGAGGGCCTACCTGGAAGAGGTCAAGGTCCTGGCGGGATGGTGCCAGGAAAACAGCCTCTCCCTGAACGTCAGCAAAACAAAGGAGATGATTGTGGACTTCAGGAGGTCGGGGGTCAAGGACTACAGCCCCCTCAGCATCGACGGGGCACCGGTTGAGAGAGTGAACAGTTGTAAGTACCTCGGAGCCCACATATCCGAGGACTTGACATGGACCACACACATTGACAGTGTTGTGAAGAAGGCACGACAACGCCTCTACTTCCTCAGGCGCCTAAGGAAGTTCCAAGTCAGTCAGAAGATCCTTAAGAACTTCTACTCATGTACAATAGAGAGCATCTTGACCGGCAACATCACCTCCTGGTTTGGGAATAGCACTGCACAAGACCGAAGCAGACTACAAAGAGTGACACGTTCAGCCGAACGCACAATTGGAGGGGGGCTCCCCACCCTCCAGAACATTTACAACAAGCGTTGCACGGGCAAGGCTAAGAGAATCATTAAAGACTCCAGTCACCCGAACAACTGCCTCTTTGAACTGCTGCGGTCAGGCAAGCGATACCGGAGTCTCAAGGCGAGCACAGAAAGACTCAGAAGAAGCTTCTATCCCCAGGCCATCAGGCTGCTAAACGAACAATGAATGAACACTACACAACAACAACCACCAAACGCACATAGCACACACATCCACACGCACACACTCACTTTAAACAAACACACTGTAGCACCCACTCCACACACTTTATAGCACACACCCACTTTAAACAAACACACTGTAGCACCCACTCCCCACACTTTATATTTATTGATGAAGGATTGCACTACAACTCGTACACCTTACTGTAAATTGTACCTAAAATTGTACCTCATCCCATTTCTGCTTTGCACTAGATAGTACTGTACATTAGTACACTGCATAGTATTGTGTATTGTATATTATATGGTAACTCAGAACATTGTACATATGTCTATACCGAACACTGTGACCTCATTTTTCTTCTTTCTTTTTCTTCTTCTAAATTACATGCTATATTATGTTATTTGATACTATCTTGTCTAGCACAGTCTCTGGAGCGTAACAGTAAGAAGCATTTTGTATGAAAGTATTCTGTACTTCTGTATGACAACTATTAAAGAACTTGAACTTGTATATTTGCATATATTGTATGTCACAAATGTAATAGTACTGTATTAAACGGTACTGTCATAAATGTCATGATATATATCTGTATGTCATGTATGTCATTATGAATTGAAAATGGGGGACCCTATACTGTAAACAAGATGAAAGTCTTTCTCTGGTCTGCATCCCCTTAACAATTGTATGTATTGAGCCGTACTGTATTGTACCCATTCTGCAATCTGTTAATAAAGTTTTCAATCAAAGAGTTAAATCTGGATTTAGTTCAGGTTTGTTCAACCAGTG
>NW_028173220.1:149449-161949 GCF_963971535.1 Notolepis coatsorum | reverse complement strand
ATCTGAATGATTTTATAATGTTGATCCATCTGCATTGTAATATACTAGATGTCACATGAAAATAAAAGACATCATAATGTTCATCAGAGCTCCAGGAGGGTCATCTGTTCTCGGTCCTCGCTCAGGGGCGTCCATTTGGCACTCGCCATACCTTGGCAAATAAAAATGTAAAAAAAAAAAAATTATTTACATTTAAAATTAGATATACAAGCATTAATTAAGAGTGCACATCCAATGAAATTACCCCCCCGCCCCCCCCCCCCCTTGGATAATCCCTCCAATTATTTACAATTTTTTTATGTTGATTTAGAATTCGAATGTCAACATTATGAACGAAGCTTCGAACTATTCGGTACAGCCCTAGCATGTTTTGATATTGTCAATTATCTCACTTTTACTAGATGACTTTTACTGTGACTAACTGAAATATGCCCCAAAAAAAGGAAAATGGACATAGGGACGTTTTTTAATCGGAGGGCAGCAGAGACAAGTGATACAGGGACACAGGTAAGGTCTGGCTTAGTGATTATAACAGTGCAGTTCAGCATTCAGTAACCCATAGTTTTTGTGAATGTGTTTTTGATACTACATTCTGTTGAACACACACCTCAAAACCGTACCTAAGGACTGTCCTCGCTCCACAGCGCTGGAACCAGCTTCCCACCGCAGTCAGAACCCAAACCCCACCAATCTTTCACCGTCAACTAAAGACACACTTCTTCAATCAATATTGCTAGTCTCACATTGGTTCTTAATGCTAGTAAGACAAAGTTTATGTTGTTTTCAGGAGCCAGAAATATTAACTTTGATGATGTGAGGATATCTGTATAGAGAGAGTCACTGAGTATAAATATCTTGGCCTGTGGCTCGACGAGAAATTACCATTTAAGTTCCATGTGGACCATCTTGCCTCTAAACTGCGACAGAAAATTGGTTTCCTGTACAGAAACAGATCAAATGTTCCTCTATTTAGTAGAAAAATAATTGTGGAATCAGTCTTCTTATCAGTTTTGGACTATGGTGATGTAATTTATCAACTCTTAAACCTCTGGATTCTGCATATCACTCAGCTCTCAGATTTATAACTGGTGACAGATACTGTATGATACTCACCATTGTGTCCTGTGTGATAGGGTGGTCCTGTATGATAGGGTGGTCCTGTATGATAGGGTGGTCCTGTATGATAGGGTGGTCCTGTATGATAGGGTGGTCCTGTATGATAGGGTGGTCCTGTATGATAGGGTGGTCCTGTATGATAGGGTGGTCCTGTATGATAGGGTGGTCCTGTATGATAGGGTGGTCCTGTATGATAGGGTGGTCCTGTATGATAGGGTGGTCCTGTATGATAGGGTGGTCCTGTATGATAGGGTGGTCCTGTATGATAGGGTGGTCCTGTATGATAGGGTGGTCCTGTATGATAGGGTGGTCCTGTATGATAGGGTGGTCCTGTATGACAGGGTGGTCCTGTATGATAGGGTGGTCCTGTATGATAGGGTGGTCCTGTATGATAGTGTGGTCCTGTATGATAGGGTGGTCCTGTATGATAGGGTGGTCCTGTATGATAGGGTGGGTTGGCCTTCTCTTGCAGAAAGGCGCAACAAACACTGGTATTTATTTATTTTTAAAGCTCTTATTGGTAAACAACCTGTTTATATCTCCTCACTGTTCGATTGGAATATTGGAACCTATTCAACTCGATGGAATGACTGGATGGTTCTTAGGGTTCCTCACGTTTGTTCTGAGCTAGGGAAGTCAGCCTTTTCCTTTGATGCCTCTAACTCATGGAATGTCCTTCAACTCTCTCTGAAGGTGGAGGTTCTCCCTTCCCTTGGAATGTTTAAACGTATGATTTCAGACCATTGTGTGACTATACCTGTAACTGTAAAGTAAAATTTTTTTACTCTTTACTTCGGTGAATATTGTTTGTATCTGGGCGCTCTAGTAGCGCTACTGCGCTGCGTCGCAACGCGGCCATCCCGGGTTCGACTCCCGGACACGGCGCTCTTTGCCGAATGTCTTCTCCCGTTCCTCCTCTCTCTCTCTCTACCGGACCGCCCGGTAGCACAAAGCCAATAAAAACATACAAAAACATTAAGAGAAAACAAAAATAATATTGTTTGTATTATGTACTGTTTACATTTTGTACAATCGTCGTTTCTGTAAATGAGGGAAACCTCAGAAGCTTACGATTTATTTAATAAAGTTTGAAATTAAATGAAAAAATATCTGAAAAAATAAATAAAAAATAACTTAATCGTTGTACTGTCTTTTATTATGCACTTTGCTACTAAGTAATCTACCGTGTCTATACTACTATCTATTATGCTAATATGTCCATAATGTTACTCACCCGTGGCTTGTATATATCTTCTACCATTTATTTTTAATATCTCCTTATTTTTAGCATTTGCTTGTATTTAAGTTGTTCATTCTAAATATTGTGTGATCTGTGTGATGATGTGTGATGATGTGTGAAGGGCGGACTAGCCAAGTGAGCTTTTCATTGAACGGCAAACTGTCTGTTTAACTGCACATGACAATAATTCATCTTGAATCATGAATCTTGAATACTACTATCTACTACTCTAATATGTCATCATAACACTGTTTGATGACGTTGGACCTTCCTGATGACTTGTCGTACAGAACTTGTAAATCGCTTTGGATAAAAGCGTTTCAGCTAAATGACTAAATATAGATGTTTATCCATCTGCATTGTAACATAGGTTTCATATTAAAATAATAATATAATGTTGATTCATCCTTTATTGTAATATACTAGGTTTCATATTAAAATAATAATATTATAATAATGTTGATCCATCTGTATTGTAATATACTAGGTTTCATATTAAAATAATATTATAATGTTGATCGATCTGTATTGTAATATACTAGGTTTGATATTAAAATAATAATATTATAATGTTGATGCATCTGTATTGTAATATACTAGGTTATTAAAATAATAATATTATAATAATGTTGACCCATCTGTATTGTAATATACTAGGTTTGATATTAAAATAATAATATTATAATGTTGACCCATCTGTATTGTAATATACTAGGTTTGATATTAAAATAATAATATTATAATGTTGACCCATCTGTATTGTAATATACTAGGTTATTAAAATAATAATATTATAATGTTGATCGATCTGTAATAGGTTTCACGATGAAGACTATGAGGAACAGAATATAAAGAACATAATATTATATGTATGTTAAAAAATAACGTCGCCAAAAAACACAAATCCTGAAATTGACGCCTTTTGACTGTCTAGCCAAAGCAAGGCTACTG
This sequence comes from Notolepis coatsorum, assembly GCF_963971535.1. Taxonomy (NCBI): domain Eukaryota; kingdom Metazoa; phylum Chordata; class Actinopteri; order Aulopiformes; family Paralepididae; genus Notolepis; species Notolepis coatsorum. The sequence goes on along the minus strand of NW_028173220.1, from coordinate 158,642 downwards.
TATTTACTAATCTAATACTTTATTATAATAATGTATATTACAAAGGTTACATAGATTAAGAGGTGATTTAAAAATAAAAGCGTGTTGCCAGACGACAGACGAGGCGTTAAGGAGCCGCCGTGAGAGCGCCTTCTCTCAGAGCCGCTCCGCTCCGCTTGGCACAAAATGGCCGCCTAGGGAGAGAGACGTTAGCATGGAATTGGCTTGGACACGAGGACACTGCGAGGCCGCGGGGGGGGGGGGTTGGGGGGGTCAAAGTGTTGGACTCTATTCAGCGCGGAGGACACATGGCGACCCCCCGCGCAGTGATGTGTGGCCGTAGAACAGCATCGGAGCGCGGGACACAGGGACACTTGCCACACACAAAATGGCCTCCCGCGGCGCGAGGCTTCGGCACGCAGCAGAATGTGATCGAGAGACACTGGTCCACCGCGGGGGCTCGGAGTCGCCACTCAGTCTCAAACAGGTTAAAAAAAACAACAGTTTATGTACCTGCTACGGAATAAAGTTACCTGCTGTATGTCCAGTATTTATTTAACCTCCTCTCCTCTCAAACTCAGTGTTTTGTTCGATTTTATTTTCACGTCATGTGTTTTGTGTAACGTTTGCAAATCTGTGTATAATGTCTGACACAAAATGGCCCCCTGGAGAGCGATGTGAAACGCTGGAGCAGAAAACACCCTCTAACAATGTGCAGGTCGGGGTCTTTGACACAAAATGGTGTCCAGCGGAGAGGCTTTGGCTCACTGTGACATTAGACAGAGAGAGAGACGGGTCCTTTGTGAGGCTTGATCACAGGCGACCACTGTGGTGCCCGTTTGAAAATAGAGACTGTGGTGTCTGTCTACAAAAACCTAACAAGAACTACATTATTGAATGGGGAGGGAAACAAATTATGATTCCTAACATGAATATGTTTTCCTAAACAGAATGTTGTTGTCTTTTAAGATTCTGGCACAAAATGTCCATCTGAAGAAGACATGATTAAACAGTGTAGGTACTACAGGATATAATTAGATTGATTATTGTAGATTAGACAATTGGATTGGATTAGATTAGATTAGATTAGATTAGATTAGATTCGATTCGATTCGATTAGACTGGACTGGACTGGACTGGACTGGACTGGACTGGACTGGACTGGATTGGATTTGATTATATTGGATTAGATTCAAATGTATTGTCAGCATACAGCACAAATACAGTACAAACTAATGACCAAGTTAGTACTACCGAGTAATTGTGCCAATCAGATGTAGGTACATAGTTGTAGTATTCATATGTGATACAGGTAAGACACTAGTAAGTCCTACTGGTCAGCAGCGTAAGAGTGGGTAAGGGATATATACAAATAGTTTGATTCCCGGGCATCGTGTCGATGTGTCCTTGAGCAAGACACTTAACCCTTGCATGGTTGAGTGAATGTGTGAGTGAACGGGTCAAATGTGAGGAACAAATTGTGAAGCGCTTTGGATAAAAGCTGCGATATAAAAAAGCAGCCATAGTATCTACAGATATGTAAAATGATTATGTGCAGGTATGTACAGATGTGGATATATATACAGTATATACAGCATTATTGTACATGCTATCATACAGAGTTATATGGGTTATATGCAGGTGTGTATATAGAAGGATTATATGCAGCTATATTCAGACAGATATTGATATATATATATTAAGTATTATTGTTATTATGGTGATTATGGTGTTATTATGGTGTGATTATGGTGATTATGGTGTTATTATGGTGTGATTATGGTGTTATTATGGTGTTATTATGGTGATTATGGTGTTATTATGGTGATTGTGGTGTTATTGTGGTGTGATTATGGTGTTATTTTGGTGTTATTATGGTGATTATGGTGTTATTGTGGTGATTATGGTGATTATGGTGTTATTATGGTGTGATTATGGTGTGATTATGATGATTATGGTGTTATTATGGTGTGATTATGGTGTTATTATGGTGTTATTATGGTGATTATGGTGTTATTATGGTGATTATGGTGTTAGTATGGTGTTATTATGGTGTGATTATGGTGATTATGGTGTTATTATGGTGTGATTATGGTGTGATTATGGTGAGTATGGTGTTATTATGGTGTGATTATGGTGTTATTATGGTGATTATGGTGTTATTATGGTGTTAGTATGGTGATTGTGGTGTTATTGTGGTGTGATTATGGTGTTATTTTGGTGTTATTATGGTGATTATGGTGTTATTATGGTGATTATGGTGTTATTATGGTGTTAGTATGGTGTTATTATGGTGATTATGGTGTTAGTATGGTGTTATTATGGTGATTATGGTGTTATTATGGTGTTATTATGGTGTTGTTATGGTGTTATTATGGTGTTGTTATGGTGTTATGGTGTTGTTATGGTGTTGTTATGGTGTTGTTATGGTGTTGTTATGGTGTTGTTATGGTGTTATTATGGTGTTGTTATGGTGTTGTTATGGAGCTTGGTGTTGTTATGGTGTTGTTATGGTGTTATTATGGTGTTGTTATGGTGTTGTTATGGAGCTTGGTGTTGTTATGGTGTTATTATGGTGTTATTATGGTGTTATTATGGAGCTTGGTGTTGTTATGGTGTTATTATGGAGCTTGGTGTTGTTATGGTGTGATTATGGAGCTTGGTGTTGTTATGGTGTTGTTATGGTGTTGTTATGGTGTTGTTATGGTGTTATTATGGTGTTATTATGGTGTTATTATGGAGCTTGGTGTTGTTATGGTGTTGTTATGGAGCTTGGTGTTGTTATGGTGTGATTATGGAGCTTGGTGTTGTTATGGTGTTGTTATGGAGCTTGGTGTTGTTATGGTGTTATTATGGTGTTGTTATGGTGTGATTATGGTGTTGTTATGGTGTGATTATGGTGTTGTTATGGTGTTGTTATGGTGTTGTTATGGTGTTATTATGGTGTTGTTATGGTGTTGTTATGGAGCTTGGTGTTGTTATGGTGTTGTTATGGTGTTGTTATGGTGTGATTATGGTGTGATTATGGTGTTATTATGGTGTTATTATGGTGTTATTATGGTGTTATTATGGTGATTAAGATAAGATAAGATAAGATAAGATAAGATATTCCTTTATTAATCCCCTTGGGGAAATTCGTGACACACACATACAGCTCAACGTCTCATTAATGATATTAACAACAACACAATCATTATTATGGTGTTATTATGGTGATTATGGTGTTATTATGGTGTTGTTATGGTGTTATTATGGTGTTATTATGGTGTTGTTATGGTGTTATTATGGTGTAAACAGGCGTGTCTGCGATGAAAGACTGAAAGAATGAGAGAGCAGCGCATGAGGGTGGGGGAGATGGAGGCGGAGATGGAGGGAGAGAGGGAGGGAGAGGGGAGGGAGAGAGGGAGGGAGAGAGGAGGGAGAGAGGAGGGAGAGAGGAGGGAGGAGAGGAGGGAGAGAGGAGGGAGGGAGAGATGGAGGGAGAGATGGAGGGAGAGAGGAGGGAGAAAGGGAGGGAGGGTTGAAGGAGGAGGGAGGGAGAGTATAATTGTAGAGGTTTTGGGGTGCGTGGCAGAGAGACACACATACATTGTGTTGGTGTGTGTGTGTGTGTGTGTGTGTGTGTGTGTGTGTGTGTTGCGTGTGTTGTGTGTGTGTGTGTGTGTGTGTGTGTGTGTGTGTGTGTGTGTGTGTGTGTGTGTGTGTGTGTGTGTGTGTGTGTGTGTGTGTGTGTGTGTGTGTGTGTGTGTGTGTGTGTGAGGGCGAGCGAGGGGCTGTGTAGTGTGATAACTTCATCTCAGCGTGGGGTGGAGAGCGGGAGAGAGAGGCACCCGGAGAGAATGGGATTATGGGTAGGGTGAGTCAAGACCACCTGCTGAGAGAGAGAGAGGACACAGAGAGAGAGACATAGAGAGGGAGTACAGAGAGAGTACAGAGAGAGAGTACAAAGAGAGAGATATAGAGAGAGAGAGTGATAGAGATATATAGAGAGACAGAGAGAGGGAGAGAGAGAGAGAGAGAGGAGAGAGAGAGAGAGAGAGAGAGAGAGAGGAGAGGAGAGAGACAGGATCTCTTCGCTCTTCTCTCTCCTCTCTCTCTCTTCTCTTCTCTTCTCTTCTCTTCTCTTCTCTCTCTTCTCTCTTCTCTCTCTCTCTTCCCTTCTATCATCTTCCTTCTCTTTTCTCTCTCTCTTCTCCTATCATCTTCTCTTCTCTCCTCTTCTCTTCTCTCTTCTCTCTTCTCTTCTCTTCTCTTCTCTCCTCTTCTCTCTTCTCTTCTCTTCCTTCTCTTCTCTTCCCTTCTATCATCTTCTCTTCTCTTCTCTTCTCTTCTCTTCTCTTCTCTTCTCTTCTCTTCTCTTCTCTTCTCTTCTCTTCCCTTCTATCATCTTCTCTTCTCTTCTCTCCTCTCCTCTCCTCTCCTCTCCTCTCCCTCTTCTCTTCTCTTCTCTTCTCTTCTCTTCTCTTCTCTTCTCTTCTCTTCTCTTCTCTTCTCTTCTCTTCTCTTCTCTTCTCTTCTCTTGTCTTCCCTTCTATCATCTTCTCTTCTCTTCTCTTCTCTCTCTTCTCTTCTCTTCTCTTCTCTTCTCTTCTCTTCTCTTCTCTTCTCTTCTCTTTCTCTTCTCTTCTCTTCTCTTCTCTTCTCTTCTCTTCTCTTCTCTTCTCTTCTCTTCTCTTCTCTTCTCTTCTCTCTTATCTTCTATCATCTTCTCTCCTCTTCTCTCCTGAAGCAACACTGGCTCTGAGGCAGACCTTTTGACTCATGATTGGCAGGAGGTTTATGTAGACGATACCAATGAAGCATACAATGCATCTTTGGGTACATTTTTGTCATATTACGACCGAAGGGTCTGGAAAAAGCTTGCACTAAGAAAAATAGGCTCTACAGGAATTGATCAACATCGAACAAAGGATAAGGAGGACAAGTACAAAAAGCTATAAAAACAGATTGACATATATTATGAGATCACAAAAAAAACACTACTATAATCATTTGTTGCAAATGCATACAAATAATATTAAGGCTACTTGGGGTGTGCTTAGTGACATGTTTAAAAAGTCCAGTAAAAAGGACTGACAATTCATTCATTCAAAGTATAGAGGAAATTGTTAATGAGTTTAATGAGTATTTTGTTAATGTAGGCCCTAATTTGGCTAATAGACCTCCCTACAGATGGTGAAACTTATTCTGATTCACCATCAAACAGCAACTCAAACGTTCCCTTGGTGGTGTTTGTGAGAGTGATGTGCTACAAGTGGTTAGAAAGTTTAAGAAAAAGAAATCCACTGATAGTAATACTATTGACATGTCAACTATAAAAGAAGTCTTTGACTGCGTCCTCACACCATTCACATGTAACAAATCCTTTTAACTGGTATTTTTCCTGATGAAATGAAAATGGCCAAGGTGGTTCCAATTTTTAAAAGTGGTGACATACATACAGACACACATACAGACCTATATCATTGCTACCTCAATTTTCAAAGATACTTGAAAAGTTATTTGTAATAGACTTGATGGCTTTATTGAAAAATATGGATTATTGAGTGACCATCAATATGGTTTTAGGAGCAATAGATCAACATCCTTAGCAGTGATAGATTTTGTGGAAAATATATCAACACCAATTAATGAAAAACAACCGCCAATAGGTGTATTTATTGACTTACGTAAAGCATTTGACACAATTGATCATTCCCTGCTTTACAAAAAAAAATTGAACGGTATGGAATAAGAGGTGTCACTCATCATTGGTTAAGAAGTTATTTAAATAATAGGCTTCAATATGTAAACATTAATAATACAGAATCACATCTTAGAAGAGTAACTTGTGGTGTTCCACAGGGTTCCCTATTGGGACCCAAGTTATTTATACTTTATTTAAATGATATTTTTACAGTATCGAATATTTTGAAAATTGTTACGTTTGCTGATGATACTAATTTACTTTGTTCAGGGGAGGACATAAAATAATTATTGAAAACAGTAGAAAGGATTGATAAAGTTAAAGAAAATGGTTTGATAGGAATAAGTTGTCTCAATGAAAACAAAACTAAATGTATGGTATTTGGTGGTGATCCTACCGACTGTGAAATTAAACTGAATTTAAATGGAACCGAAATTGAAAGAGTATATGAAACAAAATTCTTAGGTGTGATTATAGATCACAAACTCTGTTGGAAGCCACATATACAATATATCAAAGGTAAATTAGCCAAATCTGTTGGCATTTTGTACAAAACAAGGGAGCTGATTAAACCAGAAATGTTTGCATATATTGTATTTTTCACTTGTTCTGCCACACATGTCATATTGTGTTGAGGTTTGGGGGAATGTTTATAAACAAATATAGATCCTATTATTAAACTACAGAAAAGAGCTATTAGAATAATAAATAAAGCTAGTTATCTTGAATCGACAAATCCATTATTCATAAAGTCCTGCACATTAAAATATGGTTTACATAAAAACCTTGGAGATAATTTTTTCGTGCTAAGAGTAAGAACCTACCAGCTTGTATTCAATGTCTCTTTCTACCAAGAGAAGGAAAGTATCATTTAAGAGGGTTGTGTATTCTTAAAACATATAAAAAGGTAAGAACTAATGTAAAAGCTAGATGTGTTTCAATTTTGGGAATTAAATTGTGGAATAGTCTTTGACGGGTTGAAGTTGTGTACTTCTCAGGGGAGATTTAAAAAAGCTCTAAAGGATAAAATAATTCAGGAGCACAGTTTTTGAGTAAAACAAACTTTTTTATCTCTTAAAAAAAGAAAAAAAATTATATCTTGCAGCATATTTTAAGTTTTTCTTTCTTATATTAAAGTATATTTAGTTTTTAAGAATTGCAAAGGATAGGCAAAAATAAGCATGTGCTTCAGCCTATTCCTTTTTTCGGTCATTGAGTTTGGATTTTGTGTGTGAGCTTACTTTGAGTATGTACATTTGTGATTTTTCTTTTTTTTCTTTTCCCTTTGAGAGTCCACACATGTGTGTCTTTGATTTATCTGTAAACAAAGACAGAAAATAAACTATTCATCATCAAGACAGGAAAATGGCGGGGGCAGTGTGAGCCTCCTACACGTTACTCCTCGCCAATGGGAGGCCGTGCTGGCAGGTGAAAAGATGTGACTGGCTGCCTCCACATGTATCAGAGGGGACATGTGATGCAAGGCTTCTATCCTCCCTACAACCGGCCAGTGGGGGCACATGCGAGCAACGATCAAGACAGGGGAGGGGAGAATTGGCACGGCTAAATTGGGATGGGAGAAAAATAGAAAAGGAGGAGAAAAAGTGGATCAATTTTTTTTTATAAATAAGAGCTGAGGTAAATATAGTTTAGTTAGAGCTGAGGTAAATATAGTTTAGTAAGAGCTGAGGTAAATATAGTTTAGTAAGAGCTGAGGTAAATATAGTTTAGTTAGAGCTGAGGTAAATATAGTTTAGTAAGAGCTGAGGTAAATATAGTTTAGTTAGAGCTGAGGTAAATATAGTTTAGTTAGAGCTGAGGTAAATATAGTTTAGTTAGAGCTGAGGTAAATATAGTTTAGTAAGAGCTGAGGTAAATATAGTTTAGTAAGAGCTGAGGTAAATATAGTTTAGTAAGAGCTGAGGTAAATATAGTTTAGTTAGAGCTGAGGTAAATATAGTTTAGTAAGAGCTGAGGTAAATATAGTTTAGTAAGAGCTGAGGTAAATATAGTTTAGTAAGAGCTGAGGTAAATATAGTTTAGTTAGAGCTGAGGTAAATATAGTTTAGTAAGAGCTGAGGTAAATATAGTTTAGTAAGAGCTGAGGTAAATATAGTTTAGTAAGAGCTGAGGTAAATATAGTTTAGTTAGAGCTGAGGTAAATATAGTTTAGTAAGAGCTGAGGTAAATATAGTTCAGTAAGAGCTGAGGTAAATATAGTTTAGTAAGAGCTGAGGTAAATATAGTTTAGTAAGAGCTGAGGTAAATATAGTTTAGTTAGAGCTGAGGTAAATATAGTTTAGTAAGAGCTGAGGTAAATATAGTTTAGTAAGAGCTGAGGTAAATATAGTTCAGTAAGAGCTGAGGTAAATATAGTTTAGTAAGAGCTGAGGTAAATATAGTTTAGTAAGAGCTGAGGTAAATATAGTTTAGTAAGAGCTGAGGTAAATATAGTTTAGTAAGAGCTGAGGTAAATATAGTTTAGTAAGAGCTGAGGTAAATATAGTTTAGTAAGAGCTGAGGTAAATATAGTTTAGTAAGAGCTGAGGTAAATATAGTTTAGTAAGAGCTGAGGTAAATATAGTTTAGTAAGAGCTGAGGTAAATATAGTTTAGTAAGAGCTGAGGTAAATATAGTTTAGTAAGAGCTGAGGTAAATATAGTTTAGTAAGAGCTGAGGTAAATATAGTTTAGTTAGAGCTGAGGTAAATATAGTTTAGTAAGAGCTGAGGTAAATATAGTTTAGTAAGAGCTGAGGTAAATATAGTTTAGTAAGAGCTGAGGTAAATATAGTTTAGTAAGAGCTGAGGTAAATATAGTTTAGTAAGAGCTGAGGTAAATATAGTTTAGTTAGAGCTGAGGTAAATATAGTTTAGTAAGAGCTGAGGTAAATATAGTTTAGTAAGAGCTGAGGTAAATATAGTTTAGTAAGAGCTGAGGTAAATATAGTTTAGTTAGAGCTGAGGTAAATATAGTTTAGTAAGAGCTGAGGTAAATATAGTTTAGTAAGAGCTGAGGTAAATATAGTTGAAGTAGTGTTTGAGGTTGAGATCTGTCGATCACAGGCCTCTCTAACCGCTAGCTTACCGTTGGTCCGACATGCATCATAATGCACTGTATATCTTTACACCACGAGCACCTACTGTTGTTTATACAACGGCATGCAAATTTCTCTATTCTGATTGGCTGAAACAGTCCATTTACACGTATGTATCCTTCATAATCCACGCTCCTGGTCCCAGGACCCGCCCACCACCGAATCACATCACTCCGCCGGATCACTCCGTCGGAAAAAACAAGATGGCGGACAATAATCTTTAACAAATGGATATGTTGATAGCGTCATAACGACTAAATATAAAGCGATTCTGTCAAGGGGAACGTGTTAGTATTTTAAACAATGTTGGATGATGTAATTGATGGGTCTTGACTCAATCTAGAACAAAAGAAAAATCGCGGATTGTTTGATTGATTAATTGATAGATTTAAATTTCTACTTCCTCCCCACTGACTGCACTGCAGCGTTCAC
>NW_028173220.1:145734-149249 GCF_963971535.1 Notolepis coatsorum | reverse complement strand
GCCTGTATAATCATATATATGTAGCCTGTATAATCATATATATGTACCCTGTATAATCATATATATAGCCTGTATAATCATATATATGTAGCCTGTATATCATATATGTAGCCTGTATAATCACATATATGTAGCCTGTATAATCACATATATGTAGCCTGTATAATCATATATATGTAGCCTGTATAATCATATATATGTACCTGTATAATCATAATATGTAGCCTGTATAATCATATATATGTAGCCTGTATATCATATATATGTAGCCTGTATAATCATATATATGTACCCTGTATAATCATATACATGTAGCCTGTATACTCATATATATGTAGCCTGTATAATCATATATTGTAGCCTGTAAATCACAACTATGTAGCCTGTATAATCACATATATGTAGCCTGTATAATCATATATAAGTAGCCTGTATAATCATATATATGTACCCTGTATAATCATATATATGTAGCCTGTATAATCACATATTGTAGCCTGTATAATCACATATATGTAGCCTGTATAATCATATATATGTAGCCTGTATAATCATATATATGTACCCTGTATAATCATATATATGTAGCCTGTATAATCATATATATATATATATATATATATATGTAGCCTGTATAATGATTGATGAATGTGTAGCAGGTGGATTATCCCTGCTTTATGGAGTGGATGTAGACGGCCACCTGGTAGTGAGAACGCAGCAGAGCTGGGTCCAGCTGGGTCCCCGACTGTAGGCCAGGAGAGTTGAAGTGGAGGTCGAGCAGCAGGAGTGGATGGGGCCTAGGATTCACTAACCTAGGGATGGTGCGCTAGTCCTTCTTGCCCTCCAGGGCTATCAGCAGTAGCTCCCACACACCCACACTTCCCCAATACTTCCTGGGCCCTCCCACACCCGATGGCAGTAAGGATGGATGATATATTCGCTCCCCAAAGCAGTACCCTTCCTGATTGACGAGTAGAGACCTTTCCCAATGAACTATAGGCAGGGGTGTGGGAAAGGGTTAAATGTAATGAGCATTACCCGGAAAGGAAGGGGTAGATAGAATGCACATTAACAGACACGCACACAGTGGTCCCATTGAGCTCTTTTTTACTGAAAGTCTGATTCACGTTACAAGGATTACACAAGAATGAAAGTTATTTCCGCACTGGGCACCTAGTGCTCTCGCTCTACAGTACGGATTAAAGTTCTTCCCACACTGGGCTAGACACAGTAATAACCTCTTCCTTTAAGGGTTTATATACTGCGGGATACAGGAGCTATTCAATGGGATGTTTATAAAAGAACACACATTATCACCACATTCAACCAAATGACAGTGGGCCCACGTTGAAAATAAAAGTCTATCTATAGCCGGCTTTCCCAAAATAATAAAAGTCGGGGCGCCCCTAATCACTGTACCAGCGTCGGTTCAAAGCACTGCTTCTCTTCGCCCTGAAGGAGCCCGCGCCGCACAGAGAGAATGTCTACCAATAAAGTTCCAGCACTCGGAGCGCTCACTGCAACCGGCTTGAGTGTACTTGAGTGTACTTAACCAAGTGGCGGGCCTGCTCCCACCACCAAACGTCCGGGTGGTGAGATGGCCGTCGAGAGGTCCCGTGATAGCAGGCAGCGGGGCTGGGTAGACGTTGGGCAGGTGACTGCTGGGGTAACGGCTCGGAGGGGCTGGAGGAGCGTGCAGTGCAGTGACGTCCGCTGCTGGGCTGAAGGGGTGGGGCGACACGCGGGCTAAACTGTGGTGCTAGCCTATTACTGAAGCTAAGCTGTGGGTCGGGACGACCCCCTGTCATGACGCCTATACTTCAGCTAAAACGCAATGTGGGCAATATCTACCACGCTCTTCGGCAGTCGCTCGTCTGCTTCTTCGTTCACAATGTCTCTTCCGCATTAACTAAAAGCTAAGCTATCGCATACTCATTACTAACCCGCTTTGTAACTGGGTTTCTATCTCGCGTGCTTGATGTCCGGAGCTCCAGCTCCGTGAGTCCTCTTCCTTCTCTGGAAAACGATGAAGAGGAAGTTCCTCCGTCGGCGCCGCGCCCTGAGCCCATCCTTCTTCACCTGTATCTCCCTGCCCAACGTCGCCACCAGCTCCCCCTGGCGGCACCTTTATCCTGTCCCACTATGAAGTGTCAATGTTAGGATAGGGAGGATCAAGAGAGGTCAGCCAGTTAAGTGTTAATGTTAGGATAGGGAGGATCAAGAGAGGTCAGCCGGTTACACAACGTCCTCACGAACACAGAGAATGCAAGGAATTAACGTTAGACACATTGAATTACTGTTAGACATATTCAGGTGTCTACAAATGAATGAAGTTTATTTTGTCGGTCTTGTTTACAGACAATCAAACACACCCGTGTGGACTTACAAAAGGAAAAGAAAAAGAAAAAGAATCACAAATGTACATATTCAAGGCGAGCTCACACACAAGATCCCAAATCAACGACAGAAAAAAAGGAATAGGCTGAAGCACATGCTTATTTTTGCCTATCCTTTACAAATTCTTAAAAACGAAATATATTTTAATATAAGAAAGAAAAACTTAAAATATGCTGCAAGATATAATTTTTTTGAAAGAAAAAAACACATGTTTGATGTTTTACTAAAAACTGTACTCCTGAATTATTTTATCCTTCAGTTTTTTTTAAATCTCCCCTGAGAAGTACACAACTTCAACCCGTCACTAAGGCTATTCCACAATTTAACTCCCAAAATGTAAACACTAGCTTTTACATTAGTTCTTACCTTTTTACATGTTTAAGAATACACAACCCTCTTAAATGATACTTTCCTTCTCTTGGTTGAAAGAGACATTGAATACAAGCTGGTAGGTTCTTACTCTTAGCACGAAAAATGATCTCCAAGGTTTTTATGTACACCATATCTACACATTTTAATGTGCAGGACTTTATGAATAATGGATTTGTCGATTCAAGGTAACTAGCTTTGTTATTATTCTAATAGCTCTTTTCTATATTTGTTTTATAAACATTCCCCCAGACCTCAACACAATATGACATGCATGGCACAACAAGTGAAACATACAATATATGCATAATCAGATATATGTAGCCTGCATAATCAGATGTAGCCTGTATATCATATCTGTGTGGTTTCAGCAGAATAAGTATAAGCATGATGTGTATATGTGCGTAGCATCATGCATATTCATGAATGAGACCCCAGGCTCACTCACCACTCACTCCGCTGTCGCCACCAGCGATGTATTCTAGCCACTGCACTGTTCATTAGACGACAGTGGCTCGGGAGGTAGAGCAGTCGTCTGGCAATCCGGAGGTTCCCGGTTCGATTCCCGGGCAGCGTGTCGATGAGTCCTTGAGCAAGACACTTAACCCCTAACTGCTCCCGATGAGCAGGTCGGCACCTCGCATGGTCGCCTCCGCCGTCGGTGTGTGAATGTGTGAGTGAGCGGGTCAAATGTGAGGAACTAATTGTAAGGCGCTTTGGATAAAAGCTGTTATATAAAAAGCAGCCAT
>NW_028173220.1:118234-143234 GCF_963971535.1 Notolepis coatsorum | reverse complement strand
GCAGACCAGAGAAAGACTTTCGTCTTGTTTACATCAGGGTGCCCCATTTTCAATTCATCATAACATATATGACATACATGAGATATATAAAAATCTAATCTACTCATCATGACATTTGTGGCATACATGACATACACAGATATACAGTACTGTTACATTTGTGACATACAAGATATGCAAATATACAGTACTGTTAAACAGAGATCCTAACAGTAAATACATACATACTGTACGAGGGGGAGGGCACCGTACATCCATACATCTCCGGGCTCTAGAGGACGTGTGTGTTGACTGTTGAGTGAGATCTCTCCGCTTCACTTCACCAGACACAGCTTCTGATCACAGCGTTCAGGCAGGACCTCATATCACACATGATGCAGGTGAAGGGTTAAGCTGCCCGTCTGTTTGTTCTGTGTTTGTTCTGTATTTACTGTATTATGTTGTAATGCTCTCACCACGTGGTCCATGTTGTTATTGTAAACGAGAACTGGTTCAATAAGGAATAAATAAACAACTTTGTTACAACTCTTGCTAATGAGGAGGGTATAGGAGGGACAGAGCTTTATAATGTATACTTTATAATAACCATCGTATCTATTATAATAACCGTTACATAGTGTTGCAGGGACTGTGCAGGTTGGAGAGAGGAGTGACACGGTGGATGTAATTAAAGCACTAATTATTAGTTGCACCTGAATAATCAACGCACCTGTTTAAATAACACACTCCTGTAGAAACTGTTATATTACAATAAAACTACACACTCCTGTAGAAACTGTTATATTATAATAAAACAACACACTCCTGTAGAAACTGTTATATTACAATAAAACTACACACTCCTGTAGAAACTGTTATATTATAATAAAACAACACACTCCTGTAGAAACTGTTATATTATAATAAAACAACACACTCCTGTAGAAACTGTTATATTACAATAAAACAACACACTCCTGTAGAAACTGTTATATTATAATAAAACAACACACTCCTGTAGAAACTGTTATATTATAATAAAACAACACACTCCTGTAGAAACTGTTATATTACAATAAAACGACACACTCCTGTAGAAACTGTTATATTATAATAAAACTACGCACTCCTGTAGAAACTGTTATATTATAATAAAACAACACACTCCTGTAGAAACTGTTATATTATAATAAAACAACACACTCCTGTAGAAACTGTTATATTATAATAAAACAACACACTCCTGTAGAAACTGTTATATTATAATAAAACCACACACTCCTGTAGAAACTGTTATATTATAATAAAACTACACACCCCTGTAGAAACTGTTATATTATAATAAAACAACACACTCCTGTAGAAACTGTTATATTATAATAAAACTACACACTCCTGTAGAAACTGTTATATTATAATAAAACTACACACTGCTGTAGAAACTGTTATATTATAATAAAACAACGCACTCCTGTAGAAACTGTTATATTATAATAAAACAACACACTGCTGTAGAAACTGTTATATTATAATAAAACAACACACTCCTGTAGAAACTGTTATATTATAATAAAACAACGCACTCCTGTAGAAACTGTTATATTATAATAAAACAACACACTGCTGTAGAAACTGTTATATTATAATAAAACAACACACTCCTGTAGAAACTGTTATATTAAAACAACACACTCCTGTAGAAACTGTTATATTATAATAAAACTACACACTCCTGTAGAAACTGTTATATTATAATAAAACAACACACTCCTGTAGAAACTGTTATATTATAATAAAACAACACACTCCTGTAGAAACTGTTATATTATAATAAAACAACACACTCCTGTAGAAACTGTTATATTATAATAAAACAACACACTCCTGTAGAAACTGTTTTATTTATTAATTCGGAACCCGAAGAAGGAGTTAGATGTGTTTGGCTCGTCGTGCTTTAATTAATTAAATTAAATGTAATTTCTAAGGCTGTCAAAGTTAACGCGATATTAACACAATTCCTTTAACGCCACTATTTATTTTAAACCACGAGTAACGTTTTAGAAAGAAAACATATATATATATATTTTTTAGACTTCACTCAGGTGTATTATTGATACTCTCGTGATACTATGTTTGTTTCTGACTCAAAGTGTGTGTGTGTGTGAGAGAGAGAGAGAGAGAGAGAGAGATGAGGAAGGGACAAGAGAGAAAGAGAGAGACAGAGTGTGTGTGTGAGAGAGAGGCGGAGAGGTGTGAGTCATTGTTTTAAATTATTATTTTCTTTTAAGTTATTTTGTGCATCACTCAGTTTTGAATTTGATGCAATTTGATTTGCAATGCATGAGGGTCATCCTTTTGTTTTAAATGTCTGCATAAAGCAAGAAAAATATCCATTTAAGGTAGATTTAGAACAGATAAGAAATATGCGATTAATTTGCGATTAATCATGCAATTAATCAGATTAAATATTTTAATCGATTGACAGCCTTAGTAATTTCATATCAGACACACTGCTGCTGTGTTGAACAGGCTGCTAGTGATGTTACATCGAGTCACATGGTCCGTACGGTCAGGAGCAGGGCTGCAACCTTCACTATCAGCTTCTATACACTGTAGATCTATATTCTGCCTCTATAGACTCTATATTAGATCTATATCCATCTTATATAGACTGTATATCTATATTCTGCCTCTATAGACTATATTATATCTATATTCTGCCTCTATAGACTATATTATATCTATATTCTGCCTCTATAGACTGTATTATATCTATATTCTGCCTCTATAGACTGTATTATATCTATATTCTGCCTCTATAGACTATATTATATCTACATTGTGTTTCTATATATTAGATATCTTTTCAGCTTCTATATGCTATATATTGATTTGATTTGATTTGATTTTTATTTAGTACATACAATTTATACAAAAGTATAAAAACAAGGGGTACAAGGATAACATGTGAAAGTCTGTCGACTTGTTTCCAACATGGTCCCAAGAAGAATACAATAAATCACAAAGAAAGAGTTAAGAAGATAAAATAGATACAACAAGTAGATCAAATAAACAACACAATTTTCTGAAAGAGCCTCATTTCAGCATGTCATGTTCCTGTTCTTCAACAGTGGTGGCCAAGCACCCTCTGCCACCTATTGTTGCAGACGTGGCTTCACACCCCTCTATCTATATATATATTCAGCTTCTATAGACTATATTAGATCTATATTCAGCTTCTATAGACTATATTAGATCTACATTGTGTTTCTATATATTAGACCTATATTCAGCTTCTATATGCTATATTAGATCTACATTGTGTTTCTATATATTAGACCTATATTCAGCTTCTATAGACTATATTAGATCTACATTGTGTTTCTATATATTAGACCTATATTCAGCTTCTATATGCTATATTATATCTACATTGTGTTTCTATATATTAGACCTATATTCAGCTTCTATAGACTATATTAGATCTACATTGTGTTTCTATATATTATATCTACATTCAGCTTCTATATGCTATATATTAGACCTATATTCAGCTTCTATAGACTATATTAGATCTACATTGTGTTTCTATATATTAGATCTATCTTGTGCTTGTCTACAGCAGTGGCGTCACTAGACCCCATGTCCCGGGGCACGTGCCCCAGTAAAATGATTAGGTCAAATGTAATCTCTCGACAGATTTTTGATCGATCGATTACGAGATTGGGTCAAATATAGATATAGATCTGTTGGCATTCTGCTCGTGCCTGGTGTCATAAACATCAGCTGGTTAGGAGTGTGACATCATCATCAGCTGGTTAGGAGTGTGACATCATCATCTGGTTAGGAGTGTGACATCATCAGCTGGTTAGGAGTGTGACATCATCAGCTGGTTAGGAGTGTGACATCATCATCTGGTTAGGAGTGTGACATCATCAGCTGGTTAGGAGTGTGACATCATCATCTGGTTAGGAGTGTGACATCATCAGCTGGTTAGGAGTGTGATGTCATCAGCTGGTTAGGAGTGTGACATCATCAGCTGGTTAGGAGTGTGACATCATCAGCTGGTTAGGAGTGTGATGTCATCAGCTGGTTAGGAGTGTGACATCATCAGCTGGTTAGGAGTGTGACATCATCATCTGGTTAGGAGTGTGATGTCATCATCAGCTGGTTAGGAGTGTGACATCATCAGCTGGTTAGGAGGGTGACATCATCAGCTGGTTAGGACCCCAGCGTGGCATGGAGTGTGACGTCATCATCAGCTAGTTAGGACCCCAGCGTGGCATGGAGTGTGACGTCATCATCAGCTGGTCAGGACCCCAGCGTGGCATGGAGTGTGACGTCATCATCAGCTGGTCAGGACCCCAGCGTGGCATGGAGTGTGACGTCATCATCAGCTGGTTAGGACCCCAGCGTGGCATGGAGTGTGACGTCATCATCAGCTGGTCAGGACCCCAGCGTGGCATGGAGTGTGACGTCATCATCAGCTGGTCAGGACCCCAGCGTGGCATGGAGTGTGACGTCATCATCAGCTGGTTAGGACCCCAGCGTGGCATGGAGTGTGACGTCATCATCAGCTGGTTAGGACCCCAGCGTGGCATGGAGTGTGACGTCATCATCAGCTGGTTAGGACCCCAGCGTGGCATGGAGTGTGATGTCATCAGCCTGGCATGGAGTGTGACGTCATCATCATCCTCTTCTTTTGGAGATCGAGGTGAACCTGTGACCTGAAATTAAAAAGGTGTTTAATATTTCATGGACTAAGATATACGACGTCACGCCTCTCCCTGCCGTCTGCAGGCGGCTGATCTGGAGTGTCCTGCCCCCCAGTAAACTAAAACAAATATATAGAGGGTTCAATTCAGCGTGGACAGATTAATTAGCTGTAGCCACTAGCGCTGCAGGCTCACCTAAACTAGGCCTAACTAAATAACAGAGACACGCTGAAAACGCTGAAAACAATCAAATGTACTAACGAAGCAACACGCGTATTTTCAATGAGGCTATTATTATTATTATTATGATTATTATTATTATTATTATTTATTATTATTATTATTATTATTATTATTATTATTATTATTATTATTATTATTATTATTATTATTATTATTATTATTATTATTATTATTATTATTATTATTATTATTATTATTATTATTATTATTATTTTGCAACAAGATAGCCTACATAGAAGGTAAATAGCCGGTCAGCCTGTCACATGGTCCGGGTGTCAGACAGAAGCGCATGCTCACAAGGACTCCAACAACACTCTGGTACCCATGTCCCGGGTATACAGTGGTATACAGTATAACCCTAAACCTAACCCGGGTATACACTGGTATACAGTATAACCCTAAACCTAACCCGGGTATACAGTGGTATACAGTATAACCCTAAACCTAACCCGGGTATACACTGGTATACAGTATAACCCTAAACCTAACCCGGGTATACACTGGTATACAGTATAACCCTAAACCTAACCCGGGTATACACTGGTATACAGTATAACCCTAACCTAACCCGGGTATACACTGGTATACAGTATAACCCTAACCCTAACCCAGGTATACAGTGGTATACAGTATAACCCTAACCTAACCCGGGTATACACTGGTATACAGTATAACCCTAACCCTAACCCAGGTATACAGTGGTATACAGTATAACCCTAACCCAGGTATACACTGGTATACAGTATAACTCTAAACCTAACCCAGGTATACAGTGGTATACAGTATAACCCTAACCTAACCCGGGTATACACTGGTATACAGTATAACCCTAAACCTAACCCGGGTATACAGCAGTATACAGTATAACCCTAAACCTAACCCGGGTATACAGTGGTATACAGTATAACCCTAAACCTAACCCGGGTATACACTGGTATACAGTATAACCCTAACCTAACCCGGCTAACCCGGGTATACAGTGGTATACAGTATAACCCTAAACCTAACCCGGGTATACAGTGGTATACAGTATAACCCTAAACCTAACCCGGGTATACACTGGTATACAGTATAACCCTAACCTAACCCGGGTATACACTGGTATACAGTATAACCCTAAACCTAACCCGGGTATACAGTGGTATACAGTATAACCCTAAACCTAACCCGGGTATACAGTGGTATACAGTATAACCCTAAACCTAACCCGGGTATACACTGGTATACAGTATAACCCTAACCCGGGTATACACTGGTATACAGTATAACCCTAACCCTAACACTGGTATACAGTATAACCCTAACCCGGGTATACAGGGTGCCAGCCCTCTGAGCTCTGCCAGCCTGGGGAATCACCCCACAAGTGACAGTAACAACAGGTTATTCAAATCAAGTTGGGCCTTACCCATAAAATAATGTACAATAGGGTCCCCTCATATCTCTTAAATGATGTTATGTGCTTCAGGGACCCCCACTCCTGTGCAACCAGGGGCCGTTTAACTGATATCAAACTGTGCGTGTTCAGGAGCTCAATGGGGGAAATACCGTCCGGTGCTCTGCAGCCTGCGAGCGGAACAAACTGCCGGGGTCCATAAAAATGATTGTCTCAGAAAGAAATGTTTAAAAAGATATGAAGAAATGGCTTAGTCACACATGATGATGATATATGCAGGTGTGCTGTGGACCTTGTGTTTGTTTGTGTTATTGCATTTTTTTTTTATTCATATTTACATTTTCACAATGCTTGGAAATTGTATTTATATGTCAGTTATTTGTGCATATAGTGCGTACTAGTCATCCTGTCCATTGTGAGGACCACAATGGAAATAAACCGTGAGGTTTTTATTGTGTTTTAATCCTCGACGATTTTAGATTATATGTGATGGCTGTACATGTTGTGTACCGGTATTGTATGTGATTTTAGTTTGTCGAATAAATTCAATCGATCAAACAGCTGTCTGTCGTCACGGCGACCTATAGCTCTCTCCACGAGCGCCCCTCTCACCCCTCTCACCATTATACGTCCGACGGCCCAATCTGTCTGACGGCGCACTGGAGTAGACGTATGAAACAATATTAAATATAGAAGTTAGGGCTGGGACTTTATCGCGTCCATTTCGATTAATTAACTACAGAAAAAATGTTTACGTAAAAAGAAAAAAAAAAATTTTCATTTGATCCTATGCGGGCCGTCGCACGCTTGGCTCTGGTCTGTCGTCTCCCGGCTGCGTGTTCGCAGATCAACCGATACATTTTACAATACATTGTTGGAAAGTTGCATTTGCCACATTTTTTAGCGAGTTACAAAACGAAACATCCGGCGAGCGTCACTTGACAAGCCGTCTTGTGACCGGTCCTGAACTGACCGGTCACCTCTGATGGTGAACATGACTGACCACCGCTGTAGCCGAGGACGGGCGTCCGCTCCGACAGCGACCCCAGAATGAGAGTGGGGGGAAGGAAGGTGAGGCAAGAAGGCGAAGAAGTCCTTTTTTATTTAAAAAAAAAAGAAAAGAAAATGTGTGGTAGATTTGTATTGGTTTTTACTACCGGGCAGTCCGGTAGAGAGAGAGAGAGAGAGAGAGGGAGAGAGAGAGAGAGAGAGAGATGAGAGAGAGGAGGAGAGAGAGAGAGAGGGAGAGAGAGAGAGAGAGAGAGAGAGAGAGAGAGAGAGAGAGAGTTGGGGGGAAGACATTCGGCAAAGAACGCCGGGTCCGGGTCCGACGCAGCACGTTACGTGGTTCTCCTCTCGGGCGCCCACAAGTCCTCTGTTTTTGACTCCCGAGGTGAAATGAATGGCAGTGGACGGCCATTTTAGATAATCACGTATTTTAGCCATATTTTCAGAACATTTTCTAAAATACATACCTAAGTAAATGGAAGATTGCTCCACTTCTACAAGGTCCGTTTGCATGTTCTTGGTATCGAGGGACATCTATGGACCTCAGGGAATGTATTCCCAGTGTCAGAAATAGTGTGTCTGTTCATTTCTTTTCTTTCTTTCTTTCTTTCTTTCTTTCTTTCTTTCTTTCTTTCTTTCTTTCTTTCTTTCTTTCTTTCTTTCTTTCTTTCTTTCTTTCTTCTCTTTCTTTCTTTCTTTCTTTCTTCTTTCTTTCTTTCTTTCTTTCTTTCTTTCTTTCGTTCTTTCTTTCTTTCTTTCTTATTGGCTGCTGCAGAAGACACCCACAGATCAGGCTATCACCAGAGATACCTCACCTTCTTTAACCCTTTCACTGCCACACGACAGAAGGTTAGCCCTTTACTATCACACAACCGACGGCGATGCTCCATCATTAGCATCATTAGCTCCGCATTTGCGAGCATCGCCGTCGGTTCTGTATTGTCACAGTGAAAGGGTTAACCGGCTGTCGTGTGGCAGTGAAAGGGTTAAAGACTAAATTACTATATGCATCATACAGTAATAGGTATTCTGTCTCTGAAATACCAGTAGAAAAGGCATATATATAAATACATACATAATGAATATAAATATATATATATATGATATGATTTGATGTTTTTATTTCTTTGTCTTACACACAGGTGTGTGCCCAGCCCATAGGGCTTACAAGACACATAAACAATAAGTATATAATATAATAGTATACTTGACAAATTACTTGACACATTATGACATATAGACCAAGATGGCCACAAAAAAAAAGAAAATACAATAAAACGTAATATAACACAAGCCGTAAGGAATGTATGTAAACAGAGAAACAAGAGGAATTCATATACAATTATATTATAGGATATAGTGTGTTTTGTCTCAAGTGCCGCATGCTTTCTCCAAAAATCCTGCAAAACTGAAGATGTCCTCCACAAAAAATAAATATATATAAATATATAAATACATAAATAATGAATCCCTAATAGGAGCAGCTGTTCCGCCGCGGGCTGCTTCCTCATCAGTTATTCATATTTCACCTTCGACCTGCATCCTGGTACAACATGTTGAACTCTGACCTTTCCACTCAGGTCAAGTGTTCGTCTCGTGGCCCGCTGTTAGCAGATCTGTTGTGTCCATCAGCACTGAGGCTGTTAGCAGATCTGTTGTGTCCATCAGCACTGAGGCTGTTAGCAGATCTGTTGTGTCCATCAGCACTGAGGCTGTTAGCAGATCTGTTGTGTCCAAATGCACTGAGGCTGTTAGCAGATCTGTTGTGTCCATCAGTACTGAGGCTGTTAGCAGATCTGTTGTGTCCATCAGCACTGAGGCTGTTAGCAGATCTGTTGTGTCCATCAGTACTGAGGCTGTTAGCAGATCTGTTGTGTCCATCAGTACTGAGGCTGTTAGCAGATCTGTTGTGTCCATCAGCACTGAGGCTGTTAGCAGATCTGTTGTGTCCATCAGTACTGAGGCTGTTAGCAGATCTGTTGTGTCCATCAGCACTGAGGCTGTTAGCAGATCTGTTGTGTCCATCAGCACTGAGGCTGTTAGCAGATCTGTTGTGTCCATCAGCACTGAGGCTGTTAGCAGATCTGTTGTGTCCATCAGCACTGAGGCTGTTAGCAGATCTGTTGTGTCCATCAGCACTGAGGCTGTTAGCAGATCTGTTGTGTCCATCAGCACTGAGGCTGTTAGCAGATCTGTTGTGTCCATCAGCACTGAGGCTGTTAGCAGATCTGTTGTGTCCATCAGCACTGAGGCTGTTAGCAGATCTGTTGTGTCCATCAGCACTGAGGCTGTTAGCAGATCTGTTGTGTCCATCAGCACTGAGGCTGTTAGAATAACCATCACCAGGAGCAGTGAGGGGTTAAGTGCCTTGCTCATGGACACTTTGATACGTATTGATCGGTAACCTTCCGATTACACATCCTCTACATTCTGTACTGGACTGTTACTAGGGATGGCCGTGAGTGAGCGATTCATAATTAAATAATATTTCTTTACATATTTGTTTCACATGTATGTGTGTAAGATTATAACTGTTTGTTGGTTTCATTAAACATACGTGAATGAACAAAATTAAGTAAACGTTCCCCCCCCCCTCCACAAGTAATACACGATTAACGAGTATAGCATGTGACCAACCGATCTGAATTCTTCTTAAAAATGCCCATCCCTAACTGTTACCTGACTGGAAGGGTGACTTGTTGGTACAGTAGATGATGTGTTGGTAACAGGCAGCGTGTCCAAGTGTCCTTGAGCAAGACACTTAACCCCTAACTGCTCCCGATGAGCAGGTCGGCACCTTGCACGGTCGCCTCCGCCGTCGGTGTGTGAGTGTGTGAGTGAACGGGTCAAATGTGAGGAACAGAAATTGTAAAGCGCTTTGGATAAGAGCTGCTATATAAATACACCATTTATTTATTTATTCATATGAATGAATGAATGAATGAATGAATGAATGAATGAATGAATGAATGAATGAATGAATGAATGAATGAATGAATGAATGAATGAATGAATGAAATTGTATTTCCGTGTCCGACGACCCATCAGTCACTTACTGGATTATAAAACACCAAAAACAACCATTGAACATAACAGTCACTTCCCAAGGTTTGTAAGCTGCACCACACACACCATCAGAGGCAGAAATACATCACGTATGTGTTATTCTCGTGCGTTTATCCCAAGCTTTCTCTAAATATTCAGCAAGTGCAAAAGCCCTGTGATAAAAAAAAATCCATTTTAATCTATCTGCATCACTAAACCACATTGATTGACTCAAGGTTTTTACACCTGTCAAATAACTTATTATTATAAATAAATAAATAAATGGTGCATTTATATAGCGCTTTTATCCAATTGCTTTACAATTTTTGTATTAAGGTTGGAAGACTGAGAATAGGCGGCTTCTCCTTGATGATCCCCCCGAGATGGCCAGAAGATGCAGAGCGTAGGGGTCTTGAGGGTGTGTAGTTAGAGACCATTCACAATTCAATTATATTCGATCATATTATTTTATATTATATTATTTTATATTCCATTCTATTGTGTTGAATTGTATTATGTTCTATTCTATTGTGTTGAATTGTATTATGTTATATTGTATTTTATTATATTGTGATTTGTATGGTGACATAGTGTATATTGTGTTCTTGGTTGTGCAGCTGTGTTGTTGCTGTGAGCCGGTATTATATATATTTATATATATATGTATATATAGCTCTGCTGCCTGTCATCTCCATAGCCTGTCTTTTCCAAACATACACATCAACACACCTGGAATAAACCTGTTTAAATATATTTCTGCTGCTTTGTAGAAACATTTTATCACTAGGAAACATATACCATTTACATTTACATTTAGTCATTTAGCTGACGCTTTTATCCAAAGCGACTTACAAGTTCTGTACGACAAGACAGCAAGAAGGGTGTACAACTATTTTTTTTTTAAATCATTTCAGATAATGGTTGAAGAAGTGAGTCTTTAGTCGACGGCGAAAGATTGGACGGGATTCGGCTCCTAACTGGGGTGGGTAGTTCAGTCCACCATTGTGGGGCAAGGACTGAGAATAGGCGGCTTCTCTTTGATGACCCTCCGGGAGCTTGGATAGGAGTAGGTCTGAGGCGGCCAGAAGATGCAGAGCGTAGGGGTCTTGAGGGTGTGTAGTTAGAAGATGCAGAGTGTAGGGGTCTTGAGGGTGTGTAGTTAGAGACCATTGACCGGAGGTAGGCGGGAGCGGTTCCCTTTGCCGCACGGTATGCCAGGTCGAGGGCCTTGAAGCGGATATGTGCAGCAATGGGGAGCCAGTGCAGGTCCCTAAGAAGTGGGGTGACATGGGCCGACTTCGGTAGGTTTGAGATGAGGCGGGCCGCTGCGTTCTGAATGAGTTGAAGAGGCTTGGTGGCGGTGGCCGGGAGGCCAGCGAGCAGTGCGTTGCAGTAGTCGAGGCGGGAGATGACTGTTGATTGGACGAGGAGTTGGGTGGCTTCTTTTGTCAGGAAGGGGCGTATCCTTCTGACGTTGCTCAGGAGGAATCTGCAGGTTCTGGTTGTCGCTGCGATGTGAGCAGAGAAGTTCAACTGGTCGTCGAGGACAACACCAAGGTTCTTGGCGGTCGGGGACGCGGTCACAGCTGCATTCTCGACTGTGATGGAGAGGTCGGTCAGGGGGGAGGATTTGGCCGGCAGGTGGAGCAATTCTGTTTTGCTTAGGTTCAGTTTGAGGTGGTTGGTCGTCATCCAGGCGGAGATGTCGGACAGACAGGCCGAGATCCGCTCAGAGACGTGGATATCTGAGGGAGGGAAGGAGAGGAAGAGTTGAGTATCATCGGCATAACAATGATACAAGAAGCCATGAGACATGATAATGTTACCCAGTGATTTAGTGTAGAGGGAGAAGAGAAGGGGTCCTAGGACCGAGCCCTGGGGGACACCCGTCCGCAGGGGGCCGGTGGCCGACAGGGTCCCTCTCCATGACACTTGGTAGGAGCGGAGGTATGATGTCAGCCATGTCAACGCAGATCCAGCCACTCCCATTCCTGCGAGGGCCGCGAGGAGGATCTGATGGTTGACTGTGTCGAAGGCTGCAGATAGATCTAGGAGAATCAGGACAGAGGAGAGGCCTTTCGCTTTTGCTAAGTGAAGTGCCTCTGTGACCGCAATGAGGGCCGTTTCTGTGGAGTGGCCAGTCCGGAAGCCAGACTGATTAGGGTCTAGGAGGTCATTCTGTAAGAGATAAGCAGTAAGTTGGTTGGATACAGCACGTTCAAGTGTTTTAGAAAGGAAGGAGAGAAGAGAGACAGGACGATAGTTGCCTATGACGGTGGGGTTCAGGGTTGGTTTTTTTATGAGGGGCGTGACTCTGGCTTGTTTTAGGGAGGTGGGGACCACCCCCGAGCTGAGTGAGGAGTTGATGGTTGCAGTTAGGAATGGGAGGATGTCCGGTGCTATGGTCTGGAGGAGTGGGGAGGGTAGCTGTCCAGCTGGCATGTAGTCGGACGGTTCGACGTTACCAGTGTCAGGGTCTCGGCTTCTGTAATGGGAGAGAAAGATGAC
This sequence comes from Notolepis coatsorum, assembly GCF_963971535.1. Taxonomy (NCBI): domain Eukaryota; kingdom Metazoa; phylum Chordata; class Actinopteri; order Aulopiformes; family Paralepididae; genus Notolepis; species Notolepis coatsorum. Next base: position 130,343 of record NW_028173220.1, on the reverse strand, counting down.
AGAGTGAAGGATGAGGTTCTCGATTCAGTGTTTGGAATGGGTGGGGGTTGGGAGAAGGAGCTGCGGATGTTCTCCACTTTTTCCTGGGAATGAAATAGTGTCGAGGGATTGGGCTGCCGGGGTGGCACACCACGTAGCTCGTCCCGGGTTCGACTCCCGGACCTGGAGACCTTCATGTCTTCTCCCAACCTTCCTCTCTGTCTTCACGTCTTCTCCAACCTTCCTCTCTGTCTTCACGTCTTCTCCAACCTTCCTCTCTGTCTTCACGTCTTCTCCAACCTTCCTCTCTGTCTTCACGTCTTCTCCGACCTTCAGGTCTGTCAGAAATAAATCAGTCAAATGCCACAAAAAATAAAACCTTAAAATAAAAGAGTGGGTGGATGGAATATAATCTGGGTGGATGTAGTTCTGAACTGAACCGCTGTGATAAATACATTCATTTTATTCAATCTTATTTAAACTGGAAAAGTCATTGAGGGCAAAGCCCTAATTTTGAATGACGTTGAGCACATACATAATAAATAATACATGATAAATACAAGGAACAATACAATAAACAATACAATATACAACAAGTGCAATCATAACACAAATGTGTGAATCAATTAAAAGCATTATGTTATATAACTGACCACAGGATATCGTATCAGAACCACCTTCACTAGCAAAAATAATAAGGAAAATAAAATCATTCAATAATTGTATTCTATATTGAAACCCTGAATGGTGAATGACTATTCTTCCTGGCGTCCGAACACACAACCTACAACATTACAGTACATTACATTACAGTAACAAACAAACTATAAAAACATAAGAAACACCTTAGTCTTAGCACATTCTCAACATCTTCAAAATCTCACAAAAAAACACACAAAGGCTCCAACCACAAATACAATACTAACTAAACTAACTAACTCAACTAACTCAATAAATCAGTAACTCAACTGTATTTCATTATTCATAACATCATCTTTCAACATTTTGCGTCGTGAAGCGGCCGACCCGGGTTCGATTCCGAATGTCTGTATGTAATAATAAAGTTAATTAACAGGTATACAATTCCAGTTTGCAGCAGCTCTATACATTACAGTTATCTTAAGTCCATTTGTTCTTGGTAGAGGTAATAATAATAATAATAATAATAATAATAATAATAATAATAATAATAATAATAATAATAATAATAATAATAATAATAATAATAATAATAATACACTTTATTTGTAGAGCACCTTTCATACAGTAACTGCAGCTCAAAGTGCTTCACAACAGAAAAAAGACATAAGGCATAAAGTGCAGATATATAAAATCACAGTTTTCCACATTAGGATCTAACATCCCAACAGGCCGCCTCGTTTATGGTTTGATTCAGTTTTAAACAGACAATAATAAAAAGAGTGAGATAAAATAGACAGAGTAAAATAGTGCAGTGCAATAAAATAGTAGAATAGAATAGATTAAAATGGTTCTGGATTACTGTTCAAAGTCGTCTTTACCTTCTGTTTGGTCTCCACAGTTTAAAACCTGACAGTCTTCCCTCCTGTTTTATACCCACTTTGACCCTTCGAACCTCCCACCCAGGGCAAACCTCTCTCTCAGGGCAAACCTCTCTCTCAGGGCAAACCTCCCACTCAGGTCAAACCTCCCACTCAGGGCAAACCTCCCACTCAGGGCAAACCTCCCTCTCAAGGCAAACCTCCCACTCAGGGCAAACCTCCCACTCAGGGCAAACCTCCCTCTCAGGGCAAACCTCTCTCTCAGGGCAAACCTCTCTCTCAGGGCAAACCTCCCACCCAGGGCAAACCTCCCACTCAGGGCAAACCTCTCTCTCAGGGCAAACCTCTCTCTCAGGGCAAACCTCCCTCTCAGGGCAAACCTCCCTCTCAGGGCAAACCTCCCTCTCAGGGCAAACCTCCCACTCAGGGCAAACCTCCCTCTCAGGGTGCAGTTCCCTCTCTCAGGGCAAACCTCTCTCTCAGGGTGCAGTTCTAGGCCTGGGTCCTACAGTTTTAAAGCCTGACAGTCTCTTACCCACACAGTTTAATACCTGACAGTTTTGAACCTGTAATAAAAAGTAATAGACAGAGTAAAATAACACAGTGCAATAAAATAGTAGAATAGAATCAATAGATAGTAAAATGATGCAATAGGTCGAGTAAACTGAAGACCCACGGTGTGTCTGGTGACGTAGCCATGTCTGGTATCGGTGGCTTGTAGTTCTGACCACAAAGACCCCCCCCCCCCCCCCCCAACACTGCTCCTCACAGAGCATCATGCACCCCCCCCCCCCCCCAACACTGCTCCTCACAGAGCGTCATGCACCCCCCCCCCCCCCCAACACTGCTCCTCACAGAGCATCATGCACCCCCCCCCCCCCCCCAACACTGCTCCTCACAGAGCATCATGCCCCCCCCCCCCCCCCAACACTGCTCCTCACAGAGCATCATGCACCCCCCCCCCCCCCAACACTGCTCCTCACAGAGCATCATGCCCCCCCCCCCCCCCCAACACTGCTCCTCACAGAGCATCATGCACCCCCCCCCCCCCCAACACTGCTCCTCACAGAGCATCATGCACCCCCCCCCCCCCCCCAACACTGCTCCTCACAGAGCATCATGCACCCCCCCCCCCCCCAACACTGCTCCTCACAGAGCGTCATGCACCCCCCCCCCCCCCAACACTGCTCCTCACAGAGCATCATGCCCCCCCCCCCCCCCCCAACACACTGCTCCTCACAGAGCATCATGCCCCCCCCCCCCCCCCAACACTGCTCCTCACAGAGCAGCGGAGGGCGAGACGTGCCGCTCTGTTCTGAGCCAGCTGACGTTTCTCCAGATCCCGCTTTGAAGCGCTCCACCAAGTGGTTGGGCAGTAGTCCAAGTGGGATAGGACTAACGCTTGTAACATTAGTTTAACTGTCTTCTCACTCAATAGATGAGCACACCTTCTGATCATTGAAATACTCATTTTAGCCACTATGTTATTAATGTGCCTTGACCAAGCAAGCTTTGCATCAATAATCACACCCAACACCCTGCCTCTCTAACCTGCTCAATAGCAGCACCATTCAACACAATATTTAGTTCTTAATTTATTTCTAGAGGCCAGCGTGATAGTCTTTGTTTTTTAAACATTTAACTTGAACTTGTTTTCAGTAACCCAATTAGAAAGCAGCATTAACTCTTCTTGGAGCAACGTATTAACCGAGTTATCTTTCTCTGCTATGATATGTTTGTATAATAATGTTTGTATAGATATGATGTGTGTATACTAATTTATATAGATATATCTTATGATATGTGTAATAATGTTGTATAGATATGTTATGATATGTGTAATAATGTTGTATAGATATGTTATGATATGTGTAATAATAATGTTGTATAGATATGTTATGATATGTGTAATAATGTTGTATAGATATGTTATGATATGTGTGTATAATAATGTTGTATAGATATGTTATGATATTGTGTAATAATGTTGTATAGATATGTTATGATATGTGTGTATAATAATGTTGTATAGATATGTTATGATATACATTTACATTTACATTTAGTCATTTAGCTGACGCTTTTATCCAAAGCGACTTACAAGTTCTGTACGACAAGCCATCAGGAAGGGCACAACTCTATCAGCTGAGCAACAATGTTCATCAAAGTGTTGAGTGCTACAGTGTAGGTTAGTTTATTAGGACAAGTGCATGACAGTACGGTTAGTTAGGGTTAGATTTTTTTTCTTTTTTTTTTTTTTTTTTTTTTAATTCAGATAATGGTTGAAGAAGTGCGTCTTTAGTCGACGGCGAAAGATTGGACGTGATTCGGCTGTCCTAACTGGGGTGGGTAGTTCATTCCACCATTGTGGGGCTAGGACTGAGAATAGGCGACTTCTCTTTGATGACCCTCCCGGAGCTTGGATAGGAGTAGGTCTGAGGCGGCCAGAAGATGCAGAGCGTAGGGGTCTTGAGGGTGTGTAGTTAGAGACCATTGACCGGAGGTAGGCAGGAGCGGTTCCCTTTGTGTATGTGTAATAATAATGTTGTATAGAGATGTTATGATATGTGTGTATAATAATGTTGTATAGAGATGTTATGATATGTGTAATAATGTTGTATAGATATGTTATGATATGTGTAATAATGTTGTATAGATATGTTATGATATGTGTAATAATGTTGTATAGATATGTTATGATATGTGTAATAATGTTGTATAGATATGTTATGATATGCGTGTGTAATAATGTTGTATAGATATGTTATGATATGTGTAATAATGTTGTATAGATATGTTATGATATGTGTAATAATGTTGTATAGAGATGTTATGATATGTGTGTATAATAATGTTGTATAGATATGTTATGATATGTGTGTATAATAATGTTGTATAGATATGTTATGATATGTGTGTATAATAATGTTGTATAGATATGTTATGATATGTGTAATAATGTTGTATAGATATGTTATGATATGTGTGTATAATAATGTTGTATAGATATGTTATGATATGTGTAATAATGTTGTATAGATATGTTATGATATGTGTAATAATAATGTTGTATAGATATGTTATGATATGTGTAATAATGTTGTATAGATATGTTATGATATGTGTAATAATGTTGTATAGATATGTTATGATATGTGTAATAATAATGTTGTATAGATATGTTATGATATGTGTAATAATGTTGTATAGATATGTTATGATATGTGTAATAATGTTGTATAGATATGTTATGATATGTGTAATAATAATGTTGTATAGATATGTTATGATATGTGTAATAATGTTGTATAGATATGTTATGATATGTGTAATAATAATGTTGTATAGATATGTTATGATATGCGTGTATAATAATGTTGTATAGATATGTTATGATATGTGTAATAATAATGTTGTATAGAGATGTTATGATATGTGTAATAATGTTGTATAGAGATGTTATGATATGTGTGTATAATAATGTTGTATAGATATGTTATGATATGTGTGTATAATAATGTTGTATAGATATGTTATGATATGTGTGTATAATAATGTTGTATAGATATGTTATGATATGTGTAATAATGTTGTATAGATATGTTATGATATGTGTGTATAATAATGTTGTATAGATATGTTATGATATGTGTGTATAATAATGTTGTATAGATATGTTATGATATGTGTAATAATGTTGTATAGATATGTTATGATATGTGTGTATAATAATGTTGTATAGATATGTTATGATATGTGTAATAATGTTGTATAGATATGTTATGATATGTGTGTATAATAATGTTGTATAGATATGTTATGATATGTGTAATAATGTTGTATAGATATGTTATGATATGTGTAATAATGTTGTATAGATATGTTATGATATGTGTGTATAATAATGTTGTATAGATATGTTATGATATGTGTAATAATGTTGTATAGATATGTTATGATATGATGTTGTATAGATATGTTATGATATGTGTGTATAATAATGTTGTATAGATATGTTATGATATGTGTAATAATGTTGTATAGAATGTTATGATATGTGTAATAATAATGTTGTTTAGATATGTTATGATATGTGTGTATAATAATGTTGTTAGATATGTTATGATATGTGTAATAATAATGTTGTTTAGATATGTTATGATATGTGTGTATAATAATGTTGTATAGATATGTTATGATATGTGTAATAATGTTGTATAGATATGTTATGATATGTGTATAATAATGTTGTATAGATATGTTATGATATGTGTAATATATGTTGTATAGATATGTTATGATATGTGTAATAATGTTGTATAGATATGTTATGATATGTGTGTATAATAATGTTGTATAGATATGTTATGATATGTGTAATAATGTTGTATAGATATGTTATGATATGTGTGTATAATAATGTTGTATAGATATGTTATGATATGTGATAATAAGGTGTATAGATATGTTATGATATGTGTAATAATAATGTTGTTTAGATATGTTATGATATGTGTGTATAATAATGTTGTATAGATATGTTATGATATGTGTAATAATAATGTTGTTAGATATGTTATGATATGTGTGTATAATAATATTGTATAGATATGTTATGATATGTGTGTATAATAATGTTGTATAGATATGTTATGATATGTTGTATATAATTGTTGTATAGATATGTTATGATATGTGTGTATAATAATGTTGTATAGATATGTTATGATATGTATAATAATGTTGTATAGATATGTTATGATATGTGTGTATAATAATGTTGTATAGATATGTTATAATATGTGTAATAATGTTGTATAGATATGTTATGATATGTGTAGATAATAATATTTGTAACAGCAGCATGCCGGTGCCGTTTCCTGGTGTAGACGGGGAGTGAATCCATACGCGCTCAACGTCCAAAGAAATAGTCTTCACACATTAAGCTCCGTTATCAGACGGTATGTGGTGACCCGATTTAATTAGAATAATTAGGTTACATGGGAGGGTTGATCACAGTGATCCTAAGCGTCATATAACCTGGTCTAATTGCTTAAAGTGTTTCCTAAATAAGACTAATCTAAAAACGTTCCCGAAGCATCCTGAAGCGCTGAAGCGTTCTAAGCGTTCTAAAGCGTTAAGCTTCCTAAGCGAGCGATAAGAAAATCATATGCCTTCCCCATCGGCTACCGCCAACAGCTGAATCCTATCACCTATTTAATGATCTCCGCCGCGCCGTGGCCGATCACCTGACAGGTGCAGGTGATCCATCACAGCGCAGCAGAGTCCACCCAACAGGCTACACAGAATCATAACATTCCCCTCAATCATTACATTCCCATAAATCATTACATTCCCATAAATCATTACATTCCCATAAATTGTAACATTCCCATAAATTGTAACCTTCTAATAATGATAATAATAATAGTAATAATGATAATATTAATACTAGTAATAATAATAATCATAACAAAAAACACTCATTCTGCCTTTACAATATTGTATAGATATGTTATGATATGTGTAATAATGTTGTATAGATATGTTATGATATGTTCTTTGCCGAATGTCTCCCCCCGCTCTGTCTCCCCCCGCTCTGTCTCCCCCCCGCTCTGTCTCCCGTTCTTCCTCTCTCTCTCTACCGGACCGCCCGGTAGTACAAACAATAAAAATCTACCAAAAACATAATACAAAATAAATTTAAAAAATATATTTGTGTATAATAATAATAATAATAATCATGCTTTTAGAAGGTTATTATTGTCACTTTGAAACCAGCAAACAATTCTACACTAATGTATTTGAATCTCAGATTTGCTTCATGACATCTCGTTAAAATGTATTAGAAAGATAATTGTAGTTAAGTGTTGATGAAGCTGTTGACATTTTACAGTCAGCAGCGTGTGTGTGTGTGTGTGTGTGTGTGTGTGTGTGTGTGGTGTGTGTGTGTGTGTGTGTGTGTGTGTGTGTGTGTGTGTGTGTGTGTGTGTGTGTGTGTGTGTGTGTGTGTGTGTGTGTGTGTGTGTGTGTGTCTGTTTGACTGTGTGTGTGTGTGTGTGTGTGTGTGTGTGTGTGTGTGTGTGTGTGTGTGTGTGTGTGTGTCTGTTTGACTGTGTGTGTGTGTGTGTGTGTGTGTGTGTGTGTGTGTGTGTGTGTGTGTGTGTGTGTGTGTGTGTGTGTATGTGTCTGTCTGTTTGACTGTGTGTGTGTGTGTGTTTGTTTGTTTGTTTGTTTGTTTGACTGTGTGTGTGCATGTGTGTGCATCAATCAATCAAAGAGAAGAGAAGAGAAGAGAAGAGAAGAGAAGAGAAGAGAAGAGAAGAGAAGAGAAGAGAGGAGAGAGAGGAGAGGAGAGAGAGGAGAGGAGAGGAGAGGAGAGGAGAGAGAAGAGAAGAGAAGAGAAGAGAAGAGAAGAGAAGAGAAGAAGAGAAGAGAAGAGAAGAGAAGAGAAGAGAAGAGAAGAGAAGAGAAAGAGAAGAGAAGAGAAGAGAAGAGAAGAGAAGAGAAGAGAAGAGAAGAGAAGAGAAGAGAAGAGAAGAGAAGGAGAAGAAAAGAGAGAGAAGAGAAGAAGAGAAGAGAAGAGAAGAGAAGAGAAGAGAAGAGAAGAAAGAGAAAAGAGAAGAAGGAGAGAAGAAGAAGAGAAGAAGAGAAGAAGAAGAAGAGAAGAAGAGAAGAGAAGAAGAAGAGAAGAGAAGAAGAGAAGAGAGAAGAAGAGAAGAGAAGAGAAGAGAAGAGAAGAGAAGAGAAGGAAAGAGAAAGAGAAGAGAAGAGAGAGAGGAAGAGAGAGAGGAGGAGAGGAAGAGGAGAGGAGAGGAGAGGAGGAGGAGAGGCATATAGACCGAAATATGTGTAAACGCACTTCAGTTCCTTGTTGTTCTGCAGCAGACTGTACATACGGTGTCTCAGATATATTGTAGTCGACATGTGTCACAAATGTACATGCCTGTTTGAATTTATGTGTACCATTATTACTGTAAAGATTTAATGATTGTGAAATATTTGTTTAATGGGACTATGAGGCTGTATGTGTGTGTCACTGAATTTCCCCAAGAGGGATTACTAAAAGTTATCCTCGTCCTTATCCTTACAGAGAGAAGTATAGAGAAGAGAAGAGAGGTGTATTTCATATTCTCTCTTATGGTTGTTATGGTGACACATTCTCTTTCTCATATCTGTGTTTATAAATATCTCCATCAGAAGAGCAGACCTCCTGTGGAGAGCTTGAGAGAGAGAGAGAGAGAGAGAGAGAGAGAGAGAGAGCGAGAGCGAGAGAGAGGGGGGGGGAGAGAGGATAGAAGAGAGAGGAGAGAGAGTAGAGAGAGAGGAGAGGATAGACAGAGATGGATAGAGAGAGAGACTAAGTAGAAATAAATGTAATTACATTATGTTATAACGCTGAAGGCTGAATTCATGACTATATTATAATTATTATTATTGTTGTTGTGTTTGTTGTTGTTATTATTTACCACTTTGACATGATGCAAGTGATGACAAATGGTGGCGTCAGCATTCCTGAATTGTGATTAAAAAGACATGTATGCATCTGGTGGAGACTAGTAGATTATTATCTTGTTGACACTAGTAGATTATTATCTTGTTGACACTAGTAGATTATTATCTTGTTGACACTAGTAGATTATTATCATGTTGACACTAGTAGATTATTATCTTGTTGACACTAGTAGATTATTATCTTGTTGACACTAGTAGATTATTATCTTGTTGACACTAGTAGATTATTATCTTGTGGAGACTAGTAGATTATTATCTTGTTGACACTAGTAGATTATTATCTTGTTGACACTAGTAGATTATTATCTTGTTGACACTAGTAGATTATTATCTTGTTGACACCAGTAGATTATTATCTTGTTGACACCAGTAGATTATTATCTTGTTGACACTAGTAGATTATTATCTTGTTGACACTAGTAGATTATTATCTTGTTGACACTAGTAGATTATTATCTTGTTGACACTAGTACATTATTATCTTGTTGACACTAGTACATTATTATCTTGTTGACACTAGTAGATTATTATCTTGTTGACACTAGTAGATTATTATCTTGTTGACACTAGTAGATTATTATCTTGTTGACACTAGTAGATTATTATCTTGTTGACACTAGTAGATTATTATCTTGTTGACACTAGTAGATTATTATCTTGTTGACACTAGTAGATTATTATCTTGTTGACACTAGTAGATTATTATCTTGTGGACACTAGTAGATTATTATCTTGTGGACACTAGTAGATTATTATCTTGTTGACACTAGTAGATTATTATCTTGTGGACACTAGTAGATTAGTATCTTGTGGACACTAGTAGATTATTATCTTGTGGACACTAGTAGATTATTATCTTGTTGACACTAGTAGATTATTATCTTGTTGACACTAGTAGATTATTATCTTGTTGACACTAGTAGATTATTATCTTGTTGACACTAGTAGATTATTATCTTGTTGACACTAGTAGATTATTATCTTGTTGACACTAGTAGATTATTATCTTGTTGACACTAGTAGATTATTATCTTGTTGACACTAGTAGATTATTATCTTGTGGACACTAGTAGATTATTATCTTGTGGACACTAGTAGATTATTATCTTGTTGACACTAGTAGATTATTATCTTGTGGACACTAGTAGATTAGTATCTTGTGGACACTAGTAGATTATTATCTTGTGGACACTAGTAGATTATTATCTTGTTGACACTAGTAGATTATTATCTTGTTGACACTAGTAGATTATTATCTTGTTGACACTAGTAGATTATTATCTTGTTGACACTAGTAGATTATTATCTTGTTGACACTAGTAGATTATTATCTTGTTGACACTAGTAGATTATTATCTTGTTGACACTAGTAGATTATTATCTTGTTGACACTAGTAGATTATTATCTTGTTGACACTAGTAGATTATTATCTTGTGGACACTAGTAGATTATTATCTTGTGGACACTAGTAGATTATTATCTTGTTGACACTAGTAGATTATTATCTTGTTGACACTAGTAGATTATTATCTTGTTGACACTAGTAGATTATTATCTTGTTGACACTAGTAGATTATTATCTTGTTGACACTAGTAGATTATTATCTTGTTGACACTAGTAGATTATTATCTTGTGGAGACTAGTAGATTATTATCTTGTTGACACTAGTAGATTATTATCTTGTTGACACTAGTAGATTATTATCTTGTTGACACTAGTAGATTATTATCTTGTTGACACTAGTAGATTATTATCTTGTTGACACTAGTAGATTATTATCTTGTTGACACTAGTAGATTATTATCTTGTTGACACTAGTAGATTATTATCTTGTGGACACTAGTAGATTATTATCTTGTTGACACTAGTAGATTATTATCTTGTTGACACTAGTAGATTATTATCTTGTTGACACTAGTAGATTATTATCTTGTTGACACTAGTAGATTATTATCTTGTTGACACTAGTAGATTATTATCTTGTTGACACTAGTAGATTATTATCTTGTTGACACTAGTAGATTATTATCTGACACTAGTAGATTATTATCTTGTGGACACTAGTAGATTATTATCTTGTTGACACTAGTAGATTATTATCTTGTTGACAATAGTAGATTATTATCTTGTTGACACTAGTAGATTATTATCTTGTTGACACTAGTAGATTATTATCTTGTTGACACTAGTAGATTATTATCTTGTTGACACTAGTAGATTATTATCTTGTTGACACTAGTAGATTATTATCTTGTGGAGACTAGTAGATTATTATCTTGTGGAGACTAGTAGATTATTATCTTGTTGACACTAGTAGATTATTATCTTGTTGACACTAGTAGATTATTATCTTGTTGACACTAGTAGATTATTATCTTGTTGACACTAGTAGATTATTATCTTGTTGACACTAGTCTTGTTGACACTAGTAGATTATTATCTTGTTGACACTAGTAGATTATTATCTTGTTGACACTAGTAGATTATTATCTTGTTGACACTAGTAGATTATTATTATCTTGTTGACACTAGTAGATTATTATCTTGTTGACACTAGTAGATTATTATCTTGTTGACACTAGTAGATTATTATCTTGTTGACACTAGTAGATTATTATCTTGTTGACACTAGTAGATTATTATCTTGTTGACACTAGTAGATTATTATCTTGTTGACACTAGTAGATTATTATCTTGTTGACACTAGTAGATTATTATCTTGTTGAGACTAGTAGATTATTATCTTGTTGACACTAGTAGATTATTATCTTGTTGACACTAGTAGATTATTATCTTGTTGAGACTAGTAGATTATTATCTTGTTGACACTAGTAGATTATTATCTTGTTGACACTAGTAGATTATTATCTTGTTGACACTAGTAGATTATTATCTTGTTGACACTAGTAGATTATTATCTTGTTGAGACTAGTAGATTATTATCTTGTTGACACTAGTAGATTATTATCTTGTTGACACTAGTAGATTATTATCTTGTTGACACTAGTAGATTATTATCTTGTTGACACTAGTAGATTATTATCTTGTTGACACTAGTAGATTATTATCTTGTTGACACTAGTAGATTATTAT
>NW_028173220.1:105734-113234 GCF_963971535.1 Notolepis coatsorum | reverse complement strand
ACTTTTGCGTACTTTGGGGCACTCGCATATCGGCATGTAACTCGAGAAGCGCTCAGCGGATTTTTTCACCTGAAATGGCAATCGACAGGCAACAAATAGGGCTTTAATTATATCTATATAAAAGAAATGCACACCTGAGCCACTAGAGGTCGGCAAATAATCGTCCACATGTGGGCCCTTGGATGTTAAGAGGTTAATGTTTTTAAATATATATTTTTTCGTAGCCAAGAGTAAAGACCATAACCCTATCAAAAACAGTAGTCGAAGTGTATATTTTTATTTTTACCAATGTTTTATACGATTTATCGGAAATACGAATTTATCGGAAAATGCTAATTATGACTAAATCCAGATTCAACCCTGCCATTGGAAAGAGGAGCATTTTCCCGATCCATAGATGTATGATTTGGCCATAATAAGGTCAAGGTTAAGTTCAAGGTGAAATATGAATTTATAATTAAAATCGATTATCATTAATTACTGTATCTACAAATCCTTCTGTTTAATAATCTTCCCGCAGTTAATTTGCTTAGATTTTTTGTACACATGATCTCAATAAGGTGGTGAATGAGCTCAGTGAGCATTTTCTCGTGCCCCGCAGATTAACATGATCAAAGATGCAAAAATCATAAATCATAATTTATATTCTCCTTTTCTTCATCACAATTTACTCAGCCTAGTAACAGACACAATATTTATGACACTGGAAATACATACCCCCAGGTCCCTAGATGTTCCTAGATACCAAGAACATGCTAATTGACCTTGCAGAGTTGGAGCAATCTTCCATTTACTTAGGCAAGTACCTTTAGGCGAAATAAGGCTTACAGCTTAACAGGTTAACACAGTTAAACAGAAGTAAAAACAATACATAATAAGTTATAACGATTGTGAAGGAGAAGTTAGAAGCCTAGAGGCTTATCAAGAACTTCCCCTGTTTTATTAAAATCAAACATACAAAAATACAAAAATATGCATATTATAAAATACCAGAATAAATTCAAAAGATTTGTGTTAATACAAACATACATACACACAGTACATACATGCATATACTGTATACTGCATACATAATAATATATAACAACCCACCCACCTGCCTACAAACATACCCACACACATAACCAAATGCATACCTACATGTATGACCTATTTATCTATCTACTACTTTTGGATATGAGAATTTTCTTTGTAGTTTGCTTTAAAAATAAGCAGAGATGGAGATTTCCTGAGCATAGCATCAGCTGCATTCCAAAGATTGGACCCTCTATACCTCACTGAGAACTGCCTAAGTGAAGTACCACAATAAGGTATATGCAGGTCCCTGGACTGACGTGTAACATATGAATGAACATCTGAATTAAAAGAAAAAAAACTATTAAAACCATTTGGTAGATTGTGATCATGAATGCATTTGTACACAAATATACATATCTGTAAAGAATTAACCTCAGATACAGTCAGAATGTTTAGTTTCTTGAAAAGAGAGCAGATGGTTCCTTATGACAAGTCATCAGGAAGGGCACAACTCTATCAGCTGAGTAACAATGTTCATCAAAGTGTTGAGTGCTACAGTGTAGGTTAGTTTATTAGGACAAGTGCATGATAGTAAGGTTATTTAGGGTTAGATTTTTATATATTATTTTCATTTCATATAATGGTTGAAGTGCGTCCTTTAGTCGACAGCGAAAGATTGGACGGGATTCGGCTGTCCTAACTGGGGTGGGTAGTTCATTCCACCATTGTGGGGCAAGGACTGAGAATAGGTGGCTTCTCTTTGATGAGCCTCCCGGAGCTCGGATAGGAGTAGGTCTGAGGCGGCCAGAAGATGCAGAGCGTAGGGGTCTTGAGGGTGTGTAGTTAGAGACCATTGACCGGAGGTAGGCGGGAGCGGTTCCCTTTGCCGCACGGTATGCCAGGTCGAGGACCTTGAAGCAGATTTGTGCAGCAATGGGGAGCCAGTGCAGGTCCCTAAGAAGTGGGGTAACATGGGCCGACTTCGGTAGGTTTGAGATCAGGCAGGCTGCTGCGTTCTGAATGAGTTGAAGAGGTTTTGGTGGCCGTGGTTCTGAATGAGTTGAAGAGGCTTGGGGGTAGCAGCTCACAGAGCCGATTGCACTGAAGGTGGGAATAAAACCTGGCTGTCCCTGGAGTGCTGTGAACTTGGATGAGTGGATCAAGTGGATTTACCAGTGTGCTCCTCTGCATGCCGATCCCCAAATCCTGTTCAGGGATACGCGGACGACGTGCAGGTGTCATCACGACAGGAAGATGTCATCATTAACATGCTGGCACGCACTGATGAGTTCCTCCAGTGGTCAGGGCTAGAGGTGAAGCAAGCCAAGTGCGCCGTACTCCATGAACGCCGCAGCGGAGGCAACCGTTGGTATAAGGCCAAGAACGACAAGCCCCCCTCCTTTCTTGTAATGGGCCAACCCATCAAGGTGTATTCCCATAATGAGACCTACCCATACCTTGGCCACAGGTTTAACATCGCTGGAGAGTGGGGGGAGCTCACTACAGAGGAGCTCACTACAGAGTTTCTCCATCGTCTACACCTGATTGACCTGTCCCCCCCTCCCCGTCATCATGGTTCCAGGCTGGGAGAGAGGTGGCTCTGGCTAAAATCCAACACCTGTTTGCCAATGTACACATCCCTCTCAAGGCACTGAGAGAAATGACAAACAAAACTGTCCAGCTGGTCAGAAAGTGCGTAGGCCTCAACACACACTCCACACGGGGCATGATCTTTCTCCCATGTGGAGAGGGAGGGCTGGGAGTCCCCAATGTCCAGTGGACCTACATAGCCACCAGGCTAGCCCACCTGCTCCACATGCTTAACAATGATGATGTCACGGTCAGAGAAATGGCCAGGACCTCTCTCCTGCTGGATCTACGCAGAAGGAAGATCCCCTGGCCATCGCAGACCAGAATAACTTCCTCGGGCTTTAGGAAGAAAGACTCTGGGAAACTGGACTCTCGGGCCAAGGGCTTCGGGGTCTGACTGGCCAGATCTCAATGACCTCTGCAAACCAGACTGGAGTTCAGCTGAAATGGACAAGACCCACCAACACACAGACTGACGTCCATGTCTCTGATGAACTTATCACAGACCCCTGTGTGGTTGTGAATGCCAACATCACAACACCGCAGGAAGAGACTGTCAAACTGCACAGAGACTCTGCAAGGAGGGTTCTGCTTAGCATGAAGCAGTCTGAGATCAGGCAGCACTGGTGTGGACTCAGACTACAGGGAAAGCTAGCCTGTTTGGAGTTTGCTGACCACTCAGTCTCACACTCAGTGTATAAAAACGCTGCTGTTGGTGAGGATGTTTTAAAATGTACCATCAAAGCAAGACTGCAGGTATTACCCACTAAATACAATCTGTCCACTTGGTATCCTCAAACTCACAGTCCATTCTGTTTAAACCATCAGGATTCACAACACCTAGAATCCATTGCACACATAACAAATGGATGCAATGCATACAAACACCTGTACATCACTCATCATGACCGTATTGTGGACATTGTGTCTGATGTGGTACGGAACATATCACCATCTAGTGCAGCAATGTACAAACATGCCAGAGTGAAACCAGAGTGGTTTGTCTTACCAACGATGTCTTTGCTAACATACCAAATACACCGGACGTTGTTTTTGTTGACACCAGCCACAGGGAGGTGCTGGTCATAGAAGTAGGCTGTACCTTTGACCTGTACATGGACCAGGCCTTCCGGGACAAGTATATCAAATACCAACCACTGCTCAGCGTGATGGCTGACCTTGGGTATAGGTGTAGATATAGTGTACTTGTGTTTGGAAGTCTTGGCCATGTACACAAATGCACCATGACCGGTCTGAGAATTGCTGCAATGTCTAAAAGAAAAGCCAAACAAATATTGCTCTGTCTCAGCTATTATTGCAGCTTAGCCGCGTGGAGAAGGAGGTGCTATGTGTCCCTTAAGTGTTCAGTGCTGATTGGCCCCGATACATTTGATTCCCTGTTTATGTAATATCATTTGTGTAACCAAATAAAGTATTAAAATGTGTGGTGTGTGTGTGTGTGTGTGTGTGTGTGTGTGTGTGTAAACCTCATTGTGACGCAGAAGCACCAGTTCCTTCCTCTTCATCAATCTAATTGTGCTCCGCTAATTAATAGCACCCTCTCGTTAGCATATTGTTGATGTAATTGTACACTTACTTGTTAATTATGGAGCTAATTGCTACGGTTACCATTGATTGGCTGCGTAATTGATGTCTGCCTTTACTTTATACAGTAGGGGAGAGATGAGTGCTTTACTTATTTATTTTTTGAAATTATCTTTTTATTGATTTTCTCCGGGGTCCATACAAACAATGTCATGACCCTCACATTCATTTATCCGAGCCTTTCATCCAGTGTTACTAAATCTGAGTCAAAGTGCAGAAGTACAAGTGCACACACAAGGACCAATACAGTCAATAACAACCGATACACTTTTTTTTCTAGACAAACAAAAACAATAACTAAAAAAACAACAAAATAATATGTTGGGGTGCATCTTCCTGACACTCAACTCCCTTTACACCAGGTGCACTTAACCCTTTCACTGCCACACGACAGCCGGTTAACCCTTTCACTGTGACAACACAGAAGGTTAGCCCTTTACTATCACACAACCGACGGCGATGCTCCATCATTAGCATCATTAGCTCCGCGGACGCGGAGCTAATGATGCTAATGATGGAGCATCGCCGTCGGTTGTGTGCTAGTAAAGGGTTAACCTTCTGCCGTGTGGCAGTGAAGGGTTAAACGTGTACCCGAGAGGACGCAGCGATACACATTAAACCAACAAGAGCGCACCGGTGTAATGTACACTATTCATCTTTCCCATTCCTTCCAAAACCTGTCCTGTCGCGGTCTAAAAAGAAAATGTAATTCTTTCCATCGTAAAAAAAAAACATCATAAATAATATCAATCCAATCATCCACTGTAGGAATGTCTGTTCTTAACCACTTTCTAGTAACGGCTTCCCTGCCAGCAGCACTTAGAAGCTGAAATACATATCTATCACCGTGTTCTGATGGCAGAGCGCCCAAATATAGACTCTAAATGGAACGTCCACCTGGGATACTGTGGACCTCCCTCCAGAAAGGCATCAGCGCGGGACAAGATCAGAATATGTGATAATCATCATCATCATTTATTTATAATAAAAATAATGATTTAGGCCTCTGAGAGGCAGTGCTTTACTTTATACAGTAGGAGAGAGATGATACTTTATACAGTAGCAGTAGCAATGTGCCTAGCAACAAACATGTATGGACTAGGGGTGTCCGATATTATCGGCCGATATTGGCATTCAAATGTAATATTGGAAATGATCGGTGTCGGTTTAATTTTACATTTTTTTTACATTTATTTAACCTTTATTTAACCAGGCAAGCAAGTTAGAACAAATTCTTATTTACATTTATTGTCAAAAGTATGCATAATGTTGTGTTAATTCCACAACAAGAGATTATTATTCCTTTTTTTTGGGGGGAAAACCCCGCATAATATCGGTTGATATCGGTATCGGAAATTAAGAGTTGGACAATATCGGTATATCGGTAAAAAAGCCAATATCGAACATCCCTAGTATGGACCGCATGCTTCTTTAGCTGTACAGGATATAGCCTTGTAGCAAATGTGAGGTTTATTATAATAGGTTTACAATATATCTACCAAATCTCGAACTTGGACCTCATACAGTCAATAATATCCGGTGTCTGCCGTCATAAGCGAACCGGAGGTCAAATCCAGAAATCCAGTTCTAAAAAGAAATATCGTTCCACCAAACTGTGTTATACTCTCAACAATTCACAAATCAGTTTGGGATCCACGGTGCTAGCCAAAGGGACTTTTTCTGTGGACACTTAACTATTCACAGTCTTGGTAACAAACGTGTACATACTATATGAATTGAAAATGGGGGACCCTGATGGAAACAAGACAAACGTCTTTCTCAGGTCTGCATCCCCTTAACAATTGTATGTATTGAGCCGTACTGTATTGTACCCATTCTGCAATCTGTTAAATAAAGTTTTCATTCATTCATTCAACAGTTAGAGCATCTATTGCTTGATTCCAATATTGATTGTTTAGGTATATCGGAATCCTGGCTGAAACAGTCTTCTCCAGAAGCCCTTGTATCCATGCCAGGATACGATGTGTTCAGGAAGGATAGGATTAAGGACAACGGTATTACTCTATATCAAGAACACCCTTGCCTGCAAAGAAATTGTTTGGTCAACTGATGTTAATCTCGATTGTGTAGAAATCACTCTGTCAAATGAAATGTCCTTCTTTTTGATTTGCCTCTATAGACAACCAACCGCCAACATTGATTTCTATGATCAGTTAAAGCTCCCGTTGACCACTATTCTAGATAAATTGGGACGATAAACGGATTCAAAAGAACCTCAAGCCGACCATGGATGCCCAGAACCTAGTACACCGACCAGAGTAATTAACCAAACCCTCCCAAACCAGGATAGACCTATTATTCACAAACAAAGCTGACAGAATTGCTAAAACCTACAATATGCTGACCGGCCTTTCTGATCATAATAAAAGAAAAATATATTCGCTACGAAATAAAATAAAAAAACGGTTCCTTAATGCACCAAATAAAAACTCCTCTTTTAACTTCATCCCCAAAAACATGCAACAATGCTTTTGGAGATGCTATTAAAAAATATAAACTGGGATGAGACCCTTTCCCATCAAATGCACTCACAACACAACACACACAACACACACATCCATACGCACACACTCACTTTAAACAAACAACACACTGCAGCACCCACTCTCCACACTTTAGAGCACCTAGACACACTTTATATTTATTGGTAAAGGATTTGCACTACAACCCATACCTCAGTACACCTTACTGTAAATTGTACCTAAATTGTACCTCATCCCATTTCTGCTTTGCACTATATAGTATTGTATATTAGTATATTGCATAGTATATTGTATATTGTACGGTAACTCAGTTACTCTATTCTGCATCGAACATTGTACATATGTATATACTGAACACTGTGTCTACGTACGTGACTTCTATTTTTACTTCTATTTTACATGCTATACTATTTTATTTTATTTTATACTTATCTTTTGTCTAGCACAGTCTCTGGAGCGTAACAGAAAGAAGCATTTTGTATAAAAGTATTCTGTACTTCTGTATGACAACTATTAAAGAAACTTGAAACTTTCCTCTGCCAGCACAGAGACAAACTGTAGTCTGTTCACAGATAAAGTGAAGGGAATAATGTCCTCTTTCTCCAGGAGGGGAAGCCAAGAGGCCAGGAAGCAGCATCACTACTGCGGCTCAGGGACTCAGACCTTAGACAGAGCCTGACATCTGGGCTGTCGGCAGACGGGCAGAAAGGGACCCATAGGGTGACTCTTGGTGAAACTAAAGGCCAACGCCAACTTTTGTATCAGTGTAATTGAAGGTGCAAAA